>NC_072739.1:157790226-157877270 GCF_026930045.1 Uloborus diversus
ACCAACTAGGCATAGGCCAAGAGCTTCGCTTTTGAGGTCTCCAAACGGCTAAAATTGCTTTAAGTAGTGGCTAAAATAATAAGGTTTGACTGTAGGTGACCCCGAAAAAGTGTTTAACCTACGGCTCCCCAGTCAAACTCTGCTAATATAAAAACATACATGAAACGTTTTTAGGGTGTTATCAAATTTTGTTTAATGTACGTCGAACTACATTCATTACTTCGGAACAAGGGCACCCATATGCAAAATTTTATGGAGGGGGGCTCAGATATTTTCCCCATAGAAATCGATTTCAGTTCAGATTAAGAGTTATTAAAATTTGACGTTTTTAATAACTTATTCATTAATTGCAGTAGAAGAAATGTTTTTACGTTTTTGCAAAGAAAAATGTACTAAAAGCAAGGAAGTTCTAATTTCAAGGAAGGGGGGGGGGGGTCTTGAGCACTCACTTGCCCCCCCCCCTCCCATATGAGCGTCCTTGCTTCGGAACAAAAGATATATATATATATATATATGTTACCGTGATAGACCGAATTCGGAGAATGTCGACATTCACCTGTGATTCACTATAAATATTCGGTCTTTCGCCGATGGCTTGGGTTGATATTCAAGGGCGGATTCAGGGATGGATCAAAGGGTCAGCTGACCCCTCTGTAAAAAGAATTTCACTTTGCTTATTCTACTTTTTAGATCCGAAAATGTAGTGGAATTATTAGTTTTTTTTTTTTTTTTTTGCTTGGTTCTGTAATTTATTTCCTCTAATTTATTTCCTAGCGTCAAAATTCAAAGGATTGACTGTGTTCGTTTAATGGGCTATTGCTAATTTGAGTTTTTTATTCTTTCAAAGTGACAATCATGTCTAATGAGTCAAACGTTTTTTCAGAGCTTTCTTCCACCTCAAACCACATGTATGTATTGTTTATGCTTTTCCTACTATTTTCTAACTGTAATCTCACACACTCAAAGCTTACGGTAACGTGACCAGACTGTCTTGCCATAAGAAATATGGCTTTGAAAGAATATATTAGAATATATATTTATATATAATATATATTATATATAAATATATAATATGTATTTGAAAGAATATGATCCATAGCGCAGGCTGCGCAATTGAAAAAATTAGAGGAGATAGGATAATAAGAAAAGGTTTTAATCTCGTTTGAACGGGGGGGGGGGGGATACGCCATCAATCTTGGGTGGATGGGCTTAACTGATACTTTTTTACGTAGGAGGTACAGCGCTTGCCATTGAAACTTGACCCCCCCCCCTTTACAAAAATTTCTGGATCCGCCCCTGTTGATATTCACTGGTTAATGTCAAAATTTTCAAAATTTTGGGCATTCAAAGTAACATGTATGTATAATTTCCTTCGTAGACTTGTGCAGATCGAAATTGGCGCCTTCCCCGCCGCCAAAGCGTTCCGGCAACCTTCGCCGCGCGCCTCGCGACCCGTCCCACAAGCGGCCTCCCCCGTCCGCCCCCACTCCGGTAATGAATGCAAATGAATCTAATGCCGGCGACTTCGAGCGTGATTCATCGCGGCTGAAGCGCTGATTTGTAGAAAATTGGCTTCGGCTCTGCGAAAACTCGCACCCCAATTGCGACTAATGAGCCTTTGCAGCCGACACGGTCGGGGGGCCGTAGAGAAGATCGCGACCCTCCCCCCACTCGGCTTTTCCCATTGATTAAAATTTACCCGTCCGTATGCTGCGGAATGCTCGGAGCCACCAGAATACACGCCATGAATACATAGTCGCACCTGGGATTTGTTATGTAAAGATCCCAATCAAAGACACGCGAGGATTCGTGGCTGCGGGCAGTTTATGCATGAGGCGTGCGAGGTTCTCATTTTGCCATTCTGGTGCGAGCTTTTTTTTTTTCTTCCCTCACCGAGATATGCGTTTTCTGAGGTATTGAATTAAGTGTGTTCAATCCGGTTAAAGCATATAATGCGATTATTTTAAAGCGTAGCAATTGTGTTAAATATCGTTTGATGCACACAGATATAAGATATTGTCATTCGGGAAAATTCGAAACTGAATTCTAATATCGCCATTTTTTTCTTCCTCTCTCTCTCTCTCTCGTTATGTCTGCAAAGTTGCTGCTGGTAAAACGATGGTTCGAGAACTGATTGCAAGTCTTAAAAAATGACGAAGTAGAACTTGTCATTTTGTGAACATGAAACACAAAAAGCATATCAAATAAATGTCAAGCAAAATGAATGTAAATATTACGTAAAATAGGCGTTAAATGGAATAAACGGAAAATCACGAAGTTTGAAGAATTATGCAAACAAGTCACGGAAAGAATTTTTAAAATGATTGATACTTTTATGAATTGTTCAATTACGCTCATCAATTGCAGCTCGAGAATCACTAGGCTGTGGTGGCCTGATCGGTAAGGCATCGGACTTGTGACCGGGGGGTCCTGGGTTCGATCCTACCCGGTCGAATATCCACCGTCTTCATCAATGGTGACTGGAGGACGTTAAACATGCTCATGGTCACAAAGTCTTTCAAGTGAAACGGTACCTCTGGGGGTGCTGAACCAGGGATTGCTCGGTTTCTAGTCTGGATTAAAAAATCAGAACTGTTTCTAGGATCCCACCCAACTGGTTAAACCACAAGTAGTGGTAGGTACAGGGGAGCCTGGAGTGAAGAGCTCATGAACCACTTATGCTCATCATTTTCTGAATTCTTTTTTTGCTCCCCCCTCCCCCCAAGTTATTGCTGTGAAAGAGATGCTGGTAACACAATGGCCCGGAAACTGATTGCAAAGTTCTTATTAAATAACAAATGATAACTTGCAATTTTATGAACATGAAATTTAAAAATCATGTAAAATGAATCTTAAATAAAATAGTTGTCAAAATCATGTAAAATAAACGTTAAATGGAATAAACAGGAAAATCACGTAAATATATTACCATAATTGAATGAGTTCAATTATGTACATAAATTTAAAACATACTTTATTAAATGCTCAAAAACAATCAAGAAATATTCAATTGCGTTTGTAAATCGCTACGTACTATGCCCCCCAGAAACTCCCCTTACCTGTCTCGGTTAGGACTTGACGGTTTGATGAGTCTCTGTGGAGATTGATCAAAAAATTTGAGTTTATACAGAGTACCATAAATTTTGACAGCAATTTTGAGTGACGCAAACGTAATACATAAACAGGAAAACCATGTAAATTTAAGATCATAATTGAATGAGTTCAATTATGTACATAAATTAAAGACATACTTTATTAAATGATCAAAACAATCAAGAGATATTCAATTGCGTTCGTAAATCGCTACGTACTATGCCCCCCCTCCCCAGAGACTCCCGTTACCTTTCTCGGTAAGGATTTAAACGGTTTGATGATTCTCTGGAGAGATTGATTGAAATTTTTTGAGTTTATACAGAGTATCGTAAATTTTGACAGCAATTTTGAGTGACACAAACGTAATCGATAAGCAAATGTAATGAGGTAGTCAAAACCACTATATGATTCATGTACGTTCGTTTAATCACTGAATTCTGAAATCGCCGTTTTCTTTCTCTCTCCCTCTCTCTCGGTCACTACTGCTGCAAAAGACTACTGTTGAAACAATGATCCGACAGCTGATTGCAACCGTCTAAGAAAATGACAAGAAGAACTTGACGAAAGAGAGAGATAAAAAAAAAATGTGTAAAATAAGCGATAAATAAAATAAATCACTACCCATACTATTAAAATCTGTTTCCGTCCGTCTGTCTGTCTCTATGTCTGTCCATCTGAAGATTGAACTTCACGAGAATCACTGCAAGTCGAGAGTCAAACCAGGTACCAATCGATTGGAAAATTTCAAAAAAAAAAAAAACAATAAGACCAATCTCGTAATTTTACGATTTTAATTAACGGAGATATTAATTAAAATGTTAATTAACGTTACGTTATTCAGGAATTTTTAGTTCTTACCTGTTGCCATTTTGCATGTGAGCAAATAAAATTCTAAAATTGTTTTAAAGGGGAATTTTTTGGCAGCTGCCCAAATCTTAAAACAACGTTTCCATCTAGAATTTAATTTTAAATTAGTTTAAGGGGGTCCGGGACACAAAAATCCTCAAATTTTGCAAATTTTTTTTATAATTTGAAAAATTGCTCCGTTTTTTTCTGCTTAAGAGAACGTTTGAATCTTGTTTCTACCTTAAATAGAACGAAAGTTATAGTTATTTTTGTTGCATGCATCTAACGAATGTGTACATAACTTTAAAACTTTAAGCGCGTTTTTCTCCATGATGCAATTTTTCCCGATTTCCTGCATTCAAACTCTTATAAGTCAGGAACCGATAGAGATAAAGTAATGAAACTTGGAGCATATCTTTTTCAAGCAATTTACTTTAATTTTTATTCGGCGAATTTGAAAGAAACGTTTACTGCAAAAATTATGATTTTTTTTAAAAAAAGTATCTTCGAATTTTTCGAAATTTTTCTTCAAATATTTTTTATTTTTTATTGAATCAATATTTTTAAAATCGCCGAATAAAAATTAAAGCTTAGATATTTGTGCATACTTTTTTGAAAAAAAATTGAAAATTGACCAACAATATTTTGAGTTATAGCAATTTAAAGCAACCCCATTTTTTTGAAAAAAACTAATTAAATTTTAATAAGAAAATAATTTTTTTTCATATTTATGTTATGATTTTGCTTATTAAATAAATGATGAATCAGTTCAAAAAATTTCAAAACTCTAAAGTACATAATAAAAAATTTTTCAAAATGTGTCCCGGACCCCCCTTAATTCCTAAAACTACTCTTTAAAGCAATTTTTTAGATTGGAAATCTTTTTGTAACTAGTATGTTGTAGCTATCACGAAACTTTCTTCCATACCTTTCTTATAATTCTGATCCCTCTCCATGCTTGATGAGGAAGCAATATTCCCAACAAAAACAAAATTACACACGCCAAAACTTGACGACCATCCCAATTCGCAACTCCAACGAACTATAGAGGGCACTGCAGTCACTGTCTAATGGCGGAATTAAAAACTAAAACAAACGCATGTGGTAACGAAGAAAATGCTAAAAGTGTTGTGATTTTTGTTGTTATGTATGACTTTTTCGCTTTATTCATTTGAAAAGATTTTTCAAAGTCTTTTGGTTATTCTGACCCATATAGAAAGAGATTAGAAACCAAAAAGTATTACGAAAGTAAACAATTAATGCAGAACACACAGTAAGTTGTTCTGAAGCAGCCATTTTCACGATGTTAAATTCGGAATTCATAAATTTTTGGTTCGCTTCGAACGGCATTTTCATTTTGTACCGTTTTTTTCTATACATTAGTACATATTAAGTTCAGTTTCGTGACATTTCCGGCATTTGTTGACATTTTTGTCACATAGTGCACATACGTGGCAGACTGTCAAGATTAACGTTTAACACTAGATAATTTATTTCTATGACTATATGATTGGATATCAAAAGAAATCATGCATTTAATTCATTCGTCATGGAAATGATTTACCTGATATGCGAAATCTTGTCAAGATACATTATTCTTTCACACAATTTTAAAACCATAACGCTATAAACAGATTTTTGGAGAACTTTTATTTTTATTGTTCAAATTCTTAACGTTCTTTCTGGATTTTTCAATCTGTTCTGCGATAAATATTTTCAAGAAAATTTATTTGCATACTTTCTATTTCAGTAGGATACTGTAGTAACAAAGGTTATTTAAATCATTTTGTGGAATTAGGTTAAGGAAAAGTCCAGTCAATGTTGTTAAGTTCGTTTTTTTTTTCATCGAATTGAAAAACTGATATTTATTCAAATTCACTCAGAACAAAATAAATAAAATGTGTACTCACAGTTTATATATGGTGGTAATTTTCTTTTCAGTTGATTGACCATTATTTCTTTTTACTTATCGAATTCTGTAATCTTACTATCATTTTATTCCACTCATGATAAAAATTAAAAATGGTTTAACTAAAAACGCGAAATCTCGCCAAGGCTACTTTGCTCGCACAATTCCAAAACTATAACCCTAAACAAATTTGGCGAAACCTTTCAGCTGAGAATAAAAGGAATAAAGTAAATTATTTCTCGGTTAAACATTTTTCATTTTGTTCTACGATAATAAATTCAAGAAAATATTTTGCATACTGTCCATTCCAACTAAATGCTGCTGTAAAATATGATTAGTTAAATTAATTTAAGATTAAAAAAAACTCATATTCTTATAAATTCATACAAAACAATAAAAATTTTACCTGGTATAACGTTATCCAATTTTGTTAATCCAGAGTTTTCTTGTTTACGCTTCCACCATTTAATACTTTTTTAAAAGAAATAAGGAAAACTAACATTATTTTGAGAAGCTCGAGAATACTACTAAGGGACGAATTAATTTCTGTTGTTGAAGGCGTTCTTAGACATGTTGAATGCGTTACTCAGAACAAACTGACCGCGTTTACGTCAACAGATACACGTGGAGCGCAACGTGGCAATGTTTTAGTTGCATTCGCAGTTTTATAAATCACCGCAAGGTAGCGTATTCGAGCGCTGGAGTTCCGAATTCCCGATTTATCTCAAAAGCAAAGCAAAAGAATGAAAATTGAAAATTATTTTAAAAGCCTTGCTTAAAATAATTACAAACATTTATTTGTTAACAAACACAAGATGGCAACAGTTAAAAAGTTTAAATCATCGCGATTTTCTGGTTATTTTCCGACAATTAAAATCACACGAAATACACAGAGGACAGTCTATTACGATTTATCTTTCTTATTGTTGCAATATTATAAAGCCAATTTTATTTAAAAAAAAAAAAAAAAAAATTAGCCACCCACGGAGCGATTGGCGCTAAAATTGAACCAGCACCTGTTTACATATGGATTCACATTTATTCCAAATTTCATCCAGAACGTAGCATTACTTCTTGAGATACGGAACTCACAATCAAAAAAAAAAAAAAAAAAAAAAAAAAAGAACGTTCGATTGCGCCACCCCCTTTTTAGCTATTGACACCAAAATAGAGTCAGCACTTATACCCTCTAGGGGCTACTTGTGTTTATGTAAAAACACAAAACACTTGTAAATGTTTCCTTGATTCCGTTCATTATTTCTTGAGATACAGCAGTCACAATTAAAGACAAAAAACGTTCTATACCTCAACCCCCGTTCGAGTTATTGACATCAAAATTGAATCAGCACCTGTTCCTCTTAACGGTAACATATGGACCAAATTTTGTTTGATTCCGCCAGTTACATCCGGAGGAATAGCAAGCACGCGTAACTCAAAAAACGTCCCATTGCTCCACCCCCCCCCCCTTGGAGGAATTCGTGCCAAAAACCAATGGGCACAAGTTCACATAGGGGCACATATTTGTTCCAAATTTCGTTCGATTTCATGCGGTAGTTTTTGCTGTAGAGCGGCCACAAAAAACTGGTGTGGCACACAGACACACACACACACACACAAACACACACACACACAGACAGATATTTTCCAGAAATGGTCCGAATGAACTCAGCACACCTCAAAACGTTCGAATCCTTCGAAATTCGAAAATTTGCACGAATCCAGTGTTTTCTTCCATATATTGGATATAGAAGAAAGTAAAAATTAGTTTCGTTTATCTTTTATTCTAACTAATGATTTCTATTTTTTTTTCTGTTGCAATTTTACATTTGTGTTAATAAATAACATTTTAACAATTGTTTCAGGTGGACTAACATAATCAAAATAACCAACCGGGTAATTGTTTGTTCTATTCGGACATAAGCTGTATTTATCGTCTGCCTTTTTTACTTTCTTCTATATCTAATATATAGAAAAAAGTATTGGATTTGTGCAAATTTTCGAATTTCGAATTTTGACAGATTCGAACGTTTTGAGGGTGTACTGAGTCCATTTCGATTATTTTTGGAAAATGTCTGTCTGTCTGTGTGTATGTGTGTGTGTGTATGTGTGTCACGTCTGTGTGTGACCAGTTTTTTGTGGCCGCTCTACAGCAAAAACTACCGCATGAAATCGAACGAAATTTGGTACACATATGTGCCGCTATGTGAACTTGTGCCCATTGGTTTTTGGCGCGAATTCCTCCAAGGGGGGTGGAGCAATGGGACGTTTTTTGAGTTTGCGCGTCCTTGCTATTCCTCAGGAAGTAACTGGCGGAATCAAACAAAATTTGGTCCATATGTTGCCATTAACAGGAACAGGTGCTGATTCAAATTTGGTGTCAATAACTCAAACGAGGGTTGAGCTATAGAACGTTTTTTGGTCGTCAATTGTGACGCTGTATCTCAAGAAATAATGAACGGAATGAAAGAAAAATTTATCGGCAAGTAGCCCTTAGTGGGTATAAGAGCTGATTTTATTTTGGTGTCAACAGCTAAAAATTGAGTTGCGCAATCACCCGTTCTTTTTTTCCGTTGTGAGTGCCCTATCTCAAGAAGTAATGCTACGTTCTGGTTGAAATTTGGAATATATGTGAATCCATATGTGAACAGGCTCTGGTTCAATTTTGACGCCAATCGCTCCAAGAAGTGTTGTTGTTTTTTTTTGCGAATAAAAATAGCTTTATTAATGCAACAATAAGAATGATAAATCGTAATAGATTGTCTTCTGCGTATTTCTCGTGATTTTAATTGTATGGAAATGATCGGAAATATTATCTCAATGATTTAAAATTTTTAACTGTTGCCATCTTATGTTTGTTAACAAATAAAATATTTGTAATTAATTCAAGCAAGGCTTTTAAAATAACTTTCAATTTTCGCTCTTTGCTTTGCTTTTGCAATAATTCAGACATTGGGATGGTCGTCAAGTTTTTGCATGTGTAATTTTGTTTTTGTTGGGAATATTGCTTCCTCATCAAGCATGGGGAGGGATCAGAAAAAAAAAATATATATATAGAAGAAAGTTTCGTAATGGCCACAACATACTAGTTTATTTTTTACAGCCTACGTTCTTAACTCTTTTCAGCATATAAAAGTTATTTCTTCAGTTTTGTTTATTACTTTTTTCTATATCCAATACATAGAAGAAAGTACTGGATTCGTGCAAATTTTCGAATTTTGAATTTTGACAGATTCGAACGTTTTGAGGTGTGGTGAGTCCATTTCGACCATTTTTGGAAAATGTGTGTCTGTCTGTCTCTGTGTGTGTGTGTCACGTATGTGTGTGACCATTTTTGTATGGCCCGCTCTACAGCAAAAACTACCCCATGAAATCGAACGAAATTTGGTATACACATGGCCCCCTTTGTGAACTAGTGCCCATTTGTTTTTTGGTGCGAATTCCTCCAAGGAGGGTGGAGCAATGGAACGTTTCTTGATTTATGCATACTTGCTATTCCCGAGGAAGTAACTGGCAGAATCAAACAATATTTGGTCCATATGTTGCCTCTAACAGGTACAAGTGCTGATTTAATGTTGGTTGTCAATAGCTCAAACGGGGGTTGAGCTATAGAACGTTTTTTGTCGTCAATTTTGACTGCTATATCTCAAGAAATAATGAACGGAATCAAATAAAAGTTTATCGAGAAGTAACCCTTAGAGGGTATAAGAGCTGATTTTATATTTGGCATCAATAGCTGAAAAGGAGGTGGCGCAGTCGAACGTTCTTTGTTTTCCATTGTGAGTGCCATATCTTAAGAAATAATGCTACGTTCTAAATGAAATTTGGAATAAATCTCAAGCCATATGTAAACAGGCGTTAGTTCAATTTTGGCGCCAATTGCTCTATGGGGGGGGGGGGGGCTGATTTTTTTTTTTTTTTTTTTTTTTTTGTGTGTGAATAAAAATAGCTTTATAATTGCAACAATAAGAAAGATAAATCGTTATGAACTGTCGTCTGCGTAATTCGCGCGATTTTAATTGTTGGAAAAATGACAAGAAAATCGCGATGATTTAAACTTTTTAACTGTTTTCATCTTGTGTTTGTTAACAAATAAATATCTGTAATTATTTTAAGTTAGGCTTTTAAAATAATTTTCAATTTTCATTCTTTGCTTTGCTTTTGAGATGAATCGGGAACTGTTTTTTAAAAGGGAAGGTTTACGACAATTTAAGAAAAAGTAAAGATTTTTCATATGCTTGAACAACTAAATAACGAATCAAAGGTAGCGCGACAGTTAGATATGAGTGAATCTTCCATACGTACCGCTTCCGTCGAAGTTCAGAATTTAGTTTTAACATGAAGCTCGCAGAGTAATGTCTAAGCAAAATGCAATCACTAAAATTGGAAGCTGCTTTTGAATTGTTGATTGTAGAGGTCACAGAAGACTGGTACTACCATAGATGTAAACGTCATACAAGTAAATG
This sequence comes from Uloborus diversus, assembly GCF_026930045.1. Classification (NCBI taxonomy): domain Eukaryota; kingdom Metazoa; phylum Arthropoda; class Arachnida; order Araneae; family Uloboridae; genus Uloborus; species Uloborus diversus. The sequence goes on from NC_072739.1 coordinate 157,800,538, forward strand.
CGAAACAACTGAAAACTAGTATGTTGTGGCCATCACGAAACTTTCTTCTATATTTTTCCTTTTTCTGATCCCTCCCCATGCTTGACAAGGAAGCAATATTCCTAACAAAAACAAAATTACACATGCAAAAACTTGACGACCATCCCAATGTCTGAATTATTGCAAAAGCAAAGAAAGCAAAGAGCGAAAATTGAAAGTTATTTTAAAAGCCTTGCTTGAATTAATTACAAATATTTGATTTGTTAACAAACATAAGATGGCAACAGTTAAAAATTTTAAATCATTGAGATAATACTTCCGATCATTTCCATACAATTAAAATCACGAGAAATACGCAGACGACAATCTATTACGATTTATCTTTCTTATTGTTGCAATTAAAAAGCTATTTTTATTCACACAAATAAAAAAAAAATCAGCCCCCATGGAGCGATTGGCGCCAAAATTAAACCAACGCCTGTTTACATATGGATTCACATATATTCCAAATTTCAACCAGAACGTAGCATTACTTCTTGAGATAGGACACTCACAATGGAAAAAAAGAACGGGCGATTGCGCTACCCCCTTTTTAGCTGTTGACACCAAAATAAAATCAGCTTTTATACCCACTAAGGGCTACTTGCCGATAAATTTTTCTTTCATTCCGTTCATTATTTCTTGAGATACAGCAGTCACAATTGACGACAAAAAACTTTCTATAGCTCAACCCCCGTTTGAGTTATTGACACCAAAATTGAATCAACATCTGTTCCTGTTACTGGCAACATATGGACCAAATTTTGTTTGATTCCGCCAGTTACTTCCTGAGGAATAGCAATCACGCGTAACTCAAAAAACGTCCCACTGCTCCACCCCCCTTGGATGAATTCGCGCCAAAAACCAATGGGCACAAGTTCACATAGGGGCACATATGTGTACCAAATTTCGTTCGATTTCATGCGGTAGTTTTTGCTGTAGAGCGGCCAAAAAAACTGGTCACACACAGACGTGACACACATACACACATACACACACACATACACACACATACACACACACACACACACATACACACAGACAGACAGACATTTTCCAAAAATAGTCGAAATGGACTCAGCACACCTCAAAACGTTCGAATCCGTCAAAATTCGAAATTCGAAAATTTGCACGAATCCAATACTTTCTTCTATATATTAGATATAGAAGAAAGTAAAAAGACATTAGAATAACGATCTGATTGCGCAGCATGAATCACCATCTTCAACTTTTAAGTTTTAAATGTAATTATTGTACTAGTATTATGCGTCAGCACTCTTACTACATACCGTACGTACCATTCTGTTTTATTCTATGTCTCCCTTTTCCATTGATCATTGATTTTGTGTATCGTGACAGAATTTTATGTTGGATAATGCAGCTTTAAAAAAAATACAGTAAAAAGTAAACACTTTATGGAAGAAACTAATATATAGTTAATGAATAGTCTAAGACAATTTAAGGAGTTTAAAAATGTCTTAAATGATTGGGCATGTTAATAGAAAATTCATATTATAAAAATATGATAAGTACATATATTTTGTTTTGATTATAAACAGATGAAACAAAACAAAGAATTAAAGCATACTACGTTTTACTAAGGATTTGCTGTAAATTTATTACATCCACACACATTAACATGTGAAAACCAAGCTAACTATGCGGCGTTAATAGAGTGCGCAGTTTTGCTGAACTTTTTTTAAATAAATTGATTAAAACCTGAAGCTATAAAAGTACTTCGACTTTTGTTAGCGGTAAAAAAGTTCTAATCGTGAGAGAGATTTAATTTGAACCACTGTTGGTTAAAATGTTAAATGATAATTTTTGTGTATAAAATATGAGTTCAGTGTGAACCAAGGAAATTGGTATTAGTAACGCGTGAACAAATGGCAGCCTTTTTATGTCAAAACATGTTGTGAGTGTTTTTTGTTTAAGAATAGAATATATATATATATATATATATATATATATATATATATATATATATATATATATATATATATATATATATATATATATATTATCTAGAGCTTCAAAGAAGGACTTACTAACATCGGAAGAGTCGGGAATTTCACTTACGGGCAAGAAAAATGAATTAATAAATTAATTAATGAATTAAAAATTTTCAGTTAGAAGTTAAGAAGAAAATATGTCAGCAGAAATATAAAGTTCAATCGTTCAAAAGTTTTCACTATTATTTTATCTTTTAAGAAAAAAGGTTTGCGTTTTGCTTGCTAAAGCCCTAAAACCCATATAATTTCAACTAAAAATACTGCATTGAACTTATGTAACCTATGCAAACTATTTTGAACTCGGAGAAATTTTCAATAATTTTATTTTGTAGATCTTACAACACGCAGTTTTCGATAATGGTTTACTTGAAAAAAAAAAAAAAACTTATAAAATTAGTTTTACAATAATATTAATAAGCAAAGGAGTAACTGCATCAAAAATACAAAAAATCATTGCAAGGTTTTCGTTTGATTTGCAGAAAATATTAATGCACAAAGATTTTCCTCCTGTATTCCTTATCTTAGCTCTAGGATGAATAGTTAAACTAAAAGAACAGAACTTGACTCTCAAACATACAAATAACCTCTGGCCTTGCTTTCCTTTAATCTTACATTTTAAAGAAATGTTTATTATTTTCAAGTAAACGCAACCTTTTACACAGTTAAAGGTTATTCCATTAACTAAAATAACATGCGAATATTTCTGAACGCGAATGAACGAACTCCTTTGATGATTACCTTTTATTCCAAAAAGCGACAAACCAATCAAATTCCGAGATTCGTGCAAAAACAATTGCCTGAATAAAGGCCGAAGAATAAAGCTGAAAGCAATTTCGAAATCCGATTGAAATGAAAACTTTCGACCTCTCAATTTGCATAGACAAACGGCCTTTAATTCCCCCGAAAACGGAGGTAAAAGCAAATCGCATCAGCCCACTCTGCTTTCAAAAGGCGTAACGACACGTAAATTTCGAATTCGGAGGGAATTTTCATTTTTATTAGCGACATTAATTTTTTTTTTCCTCTCTCTCTTTTCCCTCTTCGCGACAAAACGACAGTCGAATCACAGCTGAGATCCTTTTGAACTATCGTCTGCGACGAGTCAAATGTCGTCATTGTAAAAATTCGAAAAACGTTAACGAATAAATAAATACAAACAACTATCGTTTTATTCTAGCTGATGTGGTGGGGGGGGGATATGCGCTTAGAGGACAAAATAACATCAAAGAGAACATAAATAGAATTTATTCGAGAGAAAAACAAACTAGAGGAAAAAGCCTCGCTCTCAGAAGATATGTCGAATGCAGTGTGTACTCACACGGCTGAAGGAGCAGGCTGAATAGGAGGACGAGGCTAATAGGTTCCGTATTTCCGGTGGTTAATTGGCCATTGTACCATGAAAACCAGTGACTTCGCCTAGGGTGAAGTATAAATATATAGATATGTATGGAGTGGCTAGGCGTGCGGTTATAGATATATGTGCGCTGCTGCATTAGCTCCCCCCTAGGGCGGAGAGTTTCGTTTGGACGCTGTCGTGCAATAGTTATCCTTCGGAGAGTGAGAATCGTGGTTTGTTCGACAGCAGGGTTGCCAAGAAATCATTTTGGAGTGAACGTTTTGATGGAGGTAATCACGAAAGTCGCCAAGGAGGATGCTGACGAAATAAATGTCCGATGGAGCGGCGTAGATTTTATTGTTTAGCCTTGTGTGAAGAAACTTCGTATTTCATTTCAAGAATAAATTTTCACTAATGCGTATTTTTGAGCAATCACGGTTGCTTATTGCTTTCATTTGACTGTTTTTTGGCGTCCTTTGATTTTATTTTCCCGCCGCCACCCTCCTCACCATCACCGTCGACCGGCTCCTCACGATGCTGCTCCTATCACGCACACATACATACATACAGAAACACATATACACACATACACCTACACACACGCATACATACAGACACATACACACACGCATACATACAGACACCTACACATACACACACAAAAAAAACATACACACACAACTACCCACACATTCATGCCTGCACACAGACACAAACACATATGCCTACACACACATACCCCCCCCCCCACACACATATTCATACACACTTATGCCAGCACACAGACACAAACACACATGCCTACACACACATACACATACCCCCTACACACAAACACACATACCCCCCACACACAAACACACATGCCTACATACACACACTTGTGATTGCGAAATACATAATTTGAATTCAAGACGTCAAAATTCAAATTAATTTTTCTTTTCTTTTTTTATTATTAATTTGTTTAATCGTTAGACAAATCAATTAGACAATCAGTGATGCCCCACCTACGGCACGCGGAGCACATCCGGCCTGCGAAGCTGATCCGTGTGGCCCGTTGTTTTGCTATATCTCAAAACAAATCAAAAGCACAAATAGGGAAAATTTCACAAGTTAGGAGTCAAATATTCGAAAATTGGTTTCTGTAACAAGGATGCATTTATTAATATAAGCATCAAGTAATTGATAACAACAATCATTGCATTTAATTTTTCTTCCTTTTCCATATTTTCCCATAATTTTTAGAAAAAAAATGAAATATTTTGAAATTTTATTTCTATTCTGGCCAGCGGAAATTGATTTTAAAATGAGGTGTGACCCTCGGGCGGAAAAAGGTTGGGCACCACTGGTCTAATGAAGCTATATTTTTTTTCTCACCTGTACCCTTTCTTGATCTTCTCCATCTGAGCAGCGTTTCTTAATTTCTTTGGTGAGTGAAACCATTTTAGTGTTCACTTTTTTCGTGAAACCCCTGGTTTTCTTTGGCAGTATAATTTACTGCGACATTCAAAAACTGTTTAACTTGTAATAGAAATTATTTCAAATAACGCTTATTGTCGTCAAAAAGTAACTTAAAAAGCTAATTTTCAGCTTTACGTATGAAATTTGAATCCTCATGTTAAGTTTCACCCATACTAAACTATTTCGAAACAAATGGTTAAACTGATATTAGATATCTTTAAAAAAAATGTTTCGTTTCTTGTACTGACATTATTAGAGCGTCATAGATTGACAATACACGGATTTTTGATACCCAATTCCTTTTGATTATTTCTTTACTATTCATTCGAAAACTTTTAATTTAAAGTTACAAATAAATTCCATTTTCATCGATTTTTAAGTGAGTAATTTCATTTTTGCAAAAGAATGCAAGTCTCATGGAGCTTTTGAAGGATTGCCACGGAACCCTATGGTTCCTCGGAACACAGTTTAAGAGACTCTGGTCTATATTAATTACTTAAAGATATTATTTTGCTCTGGAAGCAGATGTATCTATCACAAAGAAATTTTGAAACTCGATAGTATTTGTAATAGTATTCAACATATTGATTTCACCCGAGACATATTGCTTAAGAACATATTATTTACTGTTTGAACTATATGTTAAGATCTTTATTACTCAATGATTTCCTTTTTTTTTTAATTTTACGTCATGACACAATGGGGTTGTTTCCGAAATTTCAAAAGTGTTTTTATTCTGAAAGAGCAAGCATGCTTAAAATATAGAATTTAACCTTTTTTTTAAACAATTTGATAAAGTTTAATATTTTTTAACAATTATTTTAATTGGTTTTACGATCACAAGGGATGAAATGCCATTCATTGATGCCACTAGTGCACAGCACAAATTATCATAACCTGGCCACGCGGTTGACAGCAAAGCGTTAACATTTAGCTCGGCAGTGGAGTAGCACGCTAAAGTACAAAACTTGTGTCGTCATAAAGACAATACCTTATTTCCAAAATCGGAGATTAAAAAATTAATAAATAAAGAATAACTGTTGGGAAAATAAAAGTTTTTCTGGTTCCATGTTAATTATTTATTTATTTATTTTTAATTTTTTTTTATTATTATTCCATCAAGTTTAGTGATTAAAAGTTGTACTTTTGACTGATGAGAAAAACACCATTGGAAGAATTAAAAATTTCTCATTGCACCCTAAGATATCTAATCGTATGATGTCTGTCCGTGATATGTACGAAATTGCATGCATTTGTATATTTGTACGATTTTGAAGAAGCAAGTATACTTTTTAGAAAAGTATAGTTAGCCCCAACTCATTTATTAGAAAGCCAAAATACTGTTCATTGCAATACCGGTATACTGAATACCGGTATTTTGAGCCATTTTGCAATTTCGCAATACCGGTATTTTCTGCGGTAAAATACCGGTATTTTCGGTATTAGATGAAAATAATAAATATCTTTCAATTAAAGAGTTTTCAATTTAACTTATTAAATATCTATTGTTATTTTAAAGGTAGGAATAATTTTTCAATGCGGCAGTACCAAAATCAAGCTATTGATGTAAAACTAATTGTTCAATAGCAAGCATTAATAGAATATCAATGGATAAAAGTTTTGTGCGTTTATGTACAGAGTACACCATGTTTTATTTTTTAAAATATCCTTGCTCTTTTGTAAAAGTTAATTTTAAGTGTAATTACGAATGCATTTGCGCTGTGAATAACTAATTCCAACCATCAATTGCAACAATATTATATGACATACATTTTTCAACATTTGACTCAACTGTACTGAACTTTGAGAAAAACCTTTCCTTTTCAGTCTAACAAATGCTGATTTGCTGTCACCGGTATTGGGGTGCTGTTCTCTCGCGCTATTTAGCAGCATACTTGGCGAGATAACACTTAGCAATTAGATAGTACCTGAAAAAATTACATAAAGGAAATGCATAATCAACTGGCACACTATTCCAGATATGTAAAAAAATGAAGAGAATTTTGAAAAGAAAGAGAAAACAAAACAGAGAAAAAAAAATTAATTTGAAATTTGTCATCTTGAATTCAAATTATGTTTTTCGCAATCACGAGTGTGTGTTTGTATGTGTGTGTGGGGGGGGGGGGTATGTGTATGAGTGTGTAGGCATATGTGTTTGTGTCTGTGTGCAGTCATGAGTGTGTGGGTAGTTGTGTGTATGAGTGTTTATGTGCGTGGGGGCGGGGCATGTGTATGTGTGTGTGTAAGCATATGTGTTTGTGTCTGTGTGCAGGCTTGAATGTGTGGGCAGTTGTGTGTATTTGTGTGTATGTGTAGGTGTCTGTATGCATGCGTGTGTGTATATGTTTGTGTATGTGTGTAGGGGCATGTGTGTGTAAGATGGTGTTTGTGTATGTGTGTGTATGTGTTTGTGTGTGCGTGTGTGTTGGTGCGTGTATGTATGCGTGTGTGTGTAGGATATGGACGCCGACGCGACGGGTGGTGCTGGCAGAGGGTGGCGCCGCGTCGGTGGGAAAAATGATAGCGCGCCAAAAACAGTCAAATAAAAGCAATAAGCAATCGTGATTGCTCAAAAATAACAAAAAAAATCAAATTAAATTCATCCTAAATTTCAAACCAAAGGCTTAATAAAACGCAAATATAAGCCTAGAGCACACACACACGAATACAAGATCAAGATAAATTGTTGAAGATGATGTTAATGTTTGAAAAGAACCGTCTCGCGAAGAGAAATTACTAAAAATAACATACATGCACACAGTAGAAAAGAAATACAAACACACCCAAAATATGATATATCTTACACCAGAAAGCGACAACCCGAATTATTTGAAGATTAGGGACTTCGAGGCAATTAGAGGAGGTGTATAGCGCATTACTAAGAGTACCACCTACTAGAGGGAATTCAAAAAGTTTATTTTCAACTGCAAGGAATAGGAACACTTAAACGAGTTCCAGGCTTATAATTTGTTCAAAATAAATTTTCTGAAATAATGGGCAAAAAGAAACGATATTTTTTGGATCATTTATTGCGAATTTCCAAACACTGGTATTCCGGTATCACGTTTTGAAAATACCGAATACCGGTATTGCATATTTAGTCCGATATTGCAATCCCTAATTGCAAGTTGTCAGCAATCTGAGCGGTGTGGATTTTGAAAGTGGAGAAAAACTTCTCTGCTTAAATTGCCGCTTCCGCGCAAAATCCGCATAAAACAAAATAAAGACGTCCATTATTAACCCGCGTATTATCAAATCCGTGTAAAATAAACCCTCGCAAATAGTGGGTTCATTACACTATTTTTAGTGGTTATAATTTCGAGGACTTAGTCAATCATCATCTTGTAAAACAGTTTTTCTTGTCGAAGTATCAATATGCTAGCAAAAACAACTTTAAGTAAATGTATCTTTTGCATTTAACTTTCAATTCATATAGTTTTTTTTTTCTTTTTTCAACTGCGTGAAGATACAACATAAACAGAAGGTATTTTTTTCTCTGTTATAAGTGTGAGAAGTAACTTAATTGATCTAATTCACAAAGAAAACAATTCATGTATTACACCATTTTTAGTGTTATGATTTTGAGGAATAAGTACACAATCGCCTTGTAAAACAGTTTTTCTTGTCGAAGTATAAATATGTTTACCAAAACAACTATAGTTAAATGTATTCCTTTTGCAGTTTATCTCCAGTTCATTCAGATATCCCCCCCCATCCCCCTGTTGAAAAAGAAATTTAAAAAAGAACGTTCTTTCTCTATATGTAATAGCTGGCAGAAGCTAATTTATTGATTTAATTCATAACAAAAATTATACGAACATTGCACCGTTTTTAGTGTTATAATTTCGACTACTTAATCATTGCGTCATAAAAGTTTTTCTTGTCGAATTATGTTAACAAAAACAATTTTACGTAAATATTTTCCGAGCACTTCATTCAGTGGCTTTTTAAAACTGGTTGAAGAGATTGTAAAATTAAAGAAAATTTCTTTTATTTTTGCATTTTGTTCGTAAATTTAAATAGTTGAATAAATACTTCAAGAGAGTTTCACAGCATTGTTTTATTTTAAGTATTTTAACAGTGTTACGATAAGAATAATTCCGTTTAAAAATAAAATTCTTAGATCAGTAAATATCACAAAAGAGGGCGTGTCCCAATATTTGTTTGCATCAGACAAACGTTTTTATGCTCTCTTGCAAAGTAGAGCTATTGTGACTTACGTTAGTCTGACTGCGAGGCACAGAAATTAGGAGAGAAAATTAGAAGATACTTGTTTGAAAAAAAAGAAGTTTCACACCAAAATATTTTACTACAGGAGCAATAATCAAACTGATTTACTGTCTAAAATCTGCGCTCGAAATACAAACCTTTTATTATTATTATTATTTTTGTTGATTGATGCCAAACGTACTTGTTTAACTTTTTGTTGTTTTCCAACCTCTTTCTGTTTTCCTGAATTATGTTTATTCTTCCTTTCGCTAAAGTGACAGTTGATTCGTAGTAAAATTTTTTCGGACATAAATTTATTGCTAATTTATTAATAAGCGGTTTCATTTTGACAGCAATATGTATTTTACGGGTCTTTTCACTGAAATTAATTGCTTAACAGTTTTCTCTGGGAGGGAATCATGCAATAAATCTTGACTTTGAGTTCCGTTTTGTCTTGTTTTGCTTTTGTTATTGCTTATTTTGATATTTAAATTGTCTGCTGTCCATTTTCATTGCTTTTACTGGGTGTCTTTACATCTAGAAGCTCACACCTTTGAATTGAAAAAGGGGTTCCTTGAAACCTCGAAACACGTGTATTCTGAAATCTGTTTATTTGTGCTAAACAACGTTGGATATTTCCTGTTATACCGTCTGGTGTTTCCACTGAACTTGAAAATCATTATTGAGGAGTCTCTGTTTGCTAGAAATGTTTCTTAAATCAGAAAAAAGTCAATCTTTACATATTTTCTTTTTTGGATTATTTTCAGTGCAAACAAACTGGAATGAAACCCCTCTTAATGGACACGCCTTAACTATATACACCCTTCTTATGCGGATAGTTTTTAATTCCCCGGCACTAAATCACGCCTAATGTATTAGAAACCGCTCTCGTACGGACACGGACAAAACTTTGAGAGTCACTTCCACTGATATACAGTTTTTCGCGGACAAATATTTTTAGAGATAAAAAATCTATTTTCGAGAATAAAATAAGTATCATTGGAAAGTTAGTTGCTTTAATAAAAATAATGAAAATCACTTGTTTTATAGAGAGCTCTGCTGGATAACATTTTGGCTGAACAGAGAGAAAGTTGCTCTGGTGAACACTTTTCAAAAAAAAAAAAAAAAAAAAAAGAAAAAAAATTGAATTTTGACCTCTTGAATTTAAATTATGTTTTTCGCAATCACGAGTGTGTGTGTGTGTGTGTGTGTGTGTATGTAGGCATGTGTGTTTATGTGTGTGAAGGGAGGGGTATGTGTGTTTGTTTGTAGGGGTATGTGTATGTGTGTAGGCATGTGTGTTTGTGTCTGTGTGACGGTATGAGTGTGGGTAGTTGTGTGTATGAGTGTTTGTGTGTGGTGGGGAATGTGTATATGTGTGTCGGCATATGTGTTTGTGTCTGTGTGCAGGCATGAGTGTAATGAGTGTGTGGGTAGTTGTGTGTAGGCATAAGTGTGATGAGTGTGTGGGTAGTTGTGTGTAGGTGCGTGTGTATGTGTAGGTGTCTGTATGTATGCGTGTGTGTATGTATGTATTTGAGTGTGTGTATGTGTTTGTGTATGTGTGTGTGTAGATGTATGTATTTGCGTGTGTGTAGTTGTGTATGTATACGTGTGTGTGTGTAGGACATTGACGCAGCCTGGAGACGGTTTTCGCTATAGGAGCAGCAAAGTGAGGAGCCGGTCGACGGTGATACTGCAGAGGGAGCAGGTGGGAAAATAAAATGATAGCACATCAAAACAGTCAAGTGAGAACAATAGGATCGTGATTGCTCAAAAAAAAAAAAAAAACGCATAACAATTTTGTTAAGAGCCAGCATGGATTGCACGAAATTGAAACCTGTTGTCAGTCGTAAAGCATCGAGACCTCAGAGCTTTGAAGTTCTGGCTATAAAGGGACTTACCATTTGCTTGGGATTCAAACTAAACAGTCTGAGTGACAGCCAGTGAAGCAGTATTATGTTAGATTTGCTTGTGTCTTTGGATAAGATTTTGTACAGAAAAGCAGCATGTTGTTTTCTTCTTAACGTCCATTTAAAAGACATACATTAACCCCTTTAGACCTGGCTTCCGGTATACCGGACATACACTTGAAACAGCTGCTAATCATTTAATAATTGATTTAATTCGTTGATTTTTTTTGTATTTGACTCTTTACATTCTACTTATTATAACCTGCGAAATAATTTTTCGTTTTGGAATTGACAACACTGACATATAAGGATTGAGAGATAGAGAGTGGCTCATTTTTCCAACCATGGATTTTCATCTGAAAAGCGAGGTTTTATTCTGATTTTTTAAAAATATATAATTTTTGATTAATCGTTTCAAACGCTTATATTATGTTTTATAATTGTTTGTAGAACATTTTATAATGAAGTTTGTTTGGTATTTTATCGTTTTCGTATATGAAATATTGATTTCAAAAATATACGTCCGGAATATTGGACGTGCCATAACTCTTTTAATTTTCTCCTACAAACTCAAAATTTTGTCTATAAGATACCCTTTACTATAGTACACTGTGTACTAAATATCAACATTTTTGGTCCAATATTTCATAATTCCGACTGAAGGAGTTTAAAAAAATAGAAAATATTTTCTTACTAGCAAGCGCAACGTCAAAATGTCAACCTATGGATGCTGAAATTACGCCTTCAAAATTCATTACAGATCAGCTGAGCAAATTAAGCTGGGGGGAAGTTAAAATTGAAACATTAGCAAGTTGCTTTCATCGCGTTGGATGAAAAAAAATGATGTGTCAGAGTGAAAATCTTGTGAAAATGATGAATTTGAAAGTTTGTATTTGTTAGAGCGTCAAGTAGGATTGAGAAAAGCAAATTGTTATAACATAGACTGCTAAAATAGCATTGATTGTGATAATCTTATACATATAAAATCTGAGTATCTATCTATCTATCTATCTATGTCCAAGCTTCTTCTCCCGAACGACAGTGAACTGACCATCGAACCAGGTATCGATGGATTCGTAATCCTCCCGTCTTCATGTTTGGCTATTTAACATAATCCTCCGATAATAATTAGCGGAGATATCAATTAAAAATTATTAATTATGACTCTTTAATTTCAAAATAAAATCCATATTTTTCGAAGGCTTTCCTCCATTCAAATTATTATTCAGTGCTTCAACTCAACTTTCCGGATGAACGCTTTTATTAAAATTTACAGCGTGAAGAAAATCATTGAGATGAAAGATCTGTTGCCATTTCTTTTTCTCGAATATGAACAGGTAAAATTCTTGTTTTTGTTTTGAGGCTTTTCCTGTAATCAGGGGATTTAAATTGTTTACTTTTTTGGGGGGTTTTCCGCAATCTGCCGCAAAACTACACTGACTTTTTTTTTGGTTCAAGCCTGAGTGTTGAACTCGCGTCACTTGACATAACTTTTATTTTCGAGGTGGACCGTGCAAAGCCGGGCGACGCAGCTAGTCTTATACATATAAAATCTGAGTATCTATCTATCTATCTATGTCCAAGCTTCTTCTCCCGAACGACAGTGAACTGACCATCGAACCAGGTATCGATGGATTCGTAATCTTCCCGTCTTCAGGTTTGGCTATTTAACATAATCCTCCGATAATAATTAGCGGAGATATCAATTAAAAATTATTAATTATGACTCTTAGATTTCAAAATAAAATCCATATTTTTCGAAGGCTTTCCTCCATTCAAATTATTATTCAGTGCTTCAACTCAACTTTCCGGATGAACGCTTTTATTAAAATTTACAGCGTGAAGAAAATCATTGAGATGAAAGATCTGTTGCCATTTCTTTTTCTCGAATATGAACAGGTAAAATTCTTGTTTTTGTTTTGAGGCTTTTCCTGTAATCAGGGGATTTAAATTGTTTACTTTTTTGGGGGGTTTTCCGCAATCTGCCGCAAAACTACACGGACCTTTTTTTTTTTTTTTTGGTTCAAGCCTGAGTGTTGAACTCGCGTCACTTGACATAACTTTTATTTTTTAGGTAGCCCGTGCAACGCCGGGCACGCAGCTAGTAATAATAATAAAAAACAACAACTAGTGAATTAAAAAGTTATGCAGATATTAAAGTGCATAATATAAATATAGTTATGCTTAAGGAAAAAATAAATTAAATAAATAAATAAAAAAAATTAAAAAAAATCAATTGGAATTTTGACATTCAAAACATGTTTTTCGCAATCACGAGTGTGTGTGTATGTAGGCGTGTGTGTTTGTGTGTGGGGGTATGTGTGTTGTGTGTAGGGGTATGTGTGTTGTGTGTAGGGGCATGGGTATGTGTGTGTAGGCATGTGTGTTTGTGTCTGCGTGCAGGCATACGTGTGGGAGTAGTTGTGTGTATGAATATGTGTGTGTATGGGGGGGTATGTGTATGTGTGTGTAGGCATATGTGTTTGTGTCTGTTTGCAGGCATGAATATGTGGGTAGTTGTTTGTATGAGTGTGTGCATGTGTTTGTGCGTATGCGTAGGTGTCTGTATGTATTTGTGTGTGTTTATGTGTTTGTGTATGTGTGTGTAGGTGTATGTGTGTAGGTGTATGCGTGTGAATGGGTTCGTGTGCGTGTGCGTGTGTGTGTGCGTGTGCGTGTGTGTGTGTGTGTGAGTGTGTATGTATGCGCGTGTGTGTAGGACATGGATGCAACCTGGAGACGGCTTTCGCTATAGGAGCAGCATCGTAAGGAGCCGGTCGACGGTGGTGGTGCGGAGGGTGGCGGTGGGAAAACAAAATGATAACACATCAAAACAGTCAAGTGAGAACAATAAGCAATCGTGATTGCTCAATAAATTAAATAAATATATAAAACAAAATAATAAATCCTTGTCTTGCGGACACCCATTATTTACGGTTAAAATTTTTGCGTCGCCCTAGAGATTTTTCACTGTTATTGCAAAAGTTTCATGGAGATCAATATACTCAAATAATATTTTAACTTTTAATTTCAAAAGCATAAACTTACAATAGTTATTGAGAAATTGCTTATAATAAAATAATATTCAATTAGTTCTTAACATAGATACGCCCAAAAAAATCAAATTGAAATAACGATAAACAGGTTTGTTGTAAAAAAAAATCAATAAAAAAAAGTCATTTAACCACCTTTGAGCAGAAGTTTACACTTCAGAACTTCATTAAATACAGGAAAAACTTGGAAATAAATTTTAATATGTTATATCTTTGAAGCCTTCGCATTTGAGCCTTAAATGTTTGAAAATGAAATACAAAACTGCCTGTAGTTGTTTAGAATTCCGAGCACAAGAAAAAAAAATTAGAGCAGTCTTATTTCTTTTTTTTTATATTCGCTTCAAATTTAAAATTTAAAAAAAATTTGGCGACAAATTATTTTTTATTACCATTTCCACTTTATACCACCAACACAAGAAAAAAGTGAATAAAAGGATGAGCTGCAATTCGAGTTCTTTTACGTAAAGTTGTTTTTTTGTCTATCCATCAATACTTCGACAAGGAAAACTGTTTTACAGAGTAATATCGAGCTTACATTCCTGAAAAAACTGCGTTTTAAGATGCAAAAAATTACAGAAACTCTCAGCATTATTAGGAATTACTTGTATAGTGCGTGGAAACGAAGTTTGCTAACTTCACTGGGAAACATTAACTGAATACTTTTCCCCTTTCTTTTTTCAGTTTGTTGAAATTAAGAAAGAAATGAGAAAAACGGTATTTTTGCTTTCATTTTTTATTTCTGGATGTATTAGATTACGCTTTTTTACCTGGAATAATTTCTATTTTTTAGCGCTCCATTACATGTGACTGCTTTTCTTGTTGTTGGGACCTGTGATGATAGCAAAAACGAGCTGCCTCAGATTATTGGGATTTTATTTTATTTTTTACAACGTATTTCATTATTTTCATATCTTTAATAGTCTACTTGACAGATTTTTGAAATGTTCAACCGAGACACCAAAACGACGCCCCCCTACCCCCCTCCCAACATCGCGAGTATTCAAAAGGGTAAACATCCCTGGCTTGATTTTAGAGTGTTTTAGAGGGTAGTTCATTCACAGTGCTACGAAAATGGTAACCAATAGGGAAGTTTTCGATTTTTCAATTTTATTTTTATGTGATAGAGTAACATGTATGAACATCATAGGTGAAAAAAATTTTGCGGTACGATAAGTAGTTTTTTTAATTATTTTTTAAAGTTCAAGCGTTTGTGACGTCAAATGGCACAGGAAGTGACGTTATGCGCTCTTCCGCCGCGGGAGAAGCCGAAGGATGTGCAGTAGACTTCGAAGACGAAACGTAAGGCTTACCTCCTCGAATTTAACTCCTCGCTTTTCTGGTACATTAAACATCTTATCCTCTCAGAAATATTCGAATACCATCATTGATGTTACTTGCGGAAGATTATTAGATTGTGCTTTAACGAATCCAGCCTCCATAGCGTGTTCAAACGAATTATTGAATTTCTAAAAAATAAAAATATCAGCGCGCTCAAAATGTCCGTAGCGAAAACAAGGGATCTTCGGCGGAAGGCTGCCCATTAGTGCCCTATGACGTAAGCTCGTGATGTTTCAGAAGAGCGCACTTTTGCGCTTGGATTTTTAAAAATTGATTAAAAATAAATCACGGTGTTTTAAATTCGGCGATGGTGAATTTTTTAGTTTTGAGGGTCAATTAACAATATCCAATAGTCAAAATAGAACATTTAATAGGTTGCAACTTCCCAATTATGAGGCTAAACCCGGGGTATTAATAAATGACAAAAGCAGATAAATTTAAACATTTTATTCCTTACATGTTAATATTTATAAGGTACTTTGGTCAAAAAAAAAAAAAAAAACACTTGGAATGAGGAATAAAAAATTGAACAATATTTACAAGTACTTTTCATTCGCTATGTCATTTTTAGAAAGTCTTTTTTGGTTTCAATCTTCCTGTAAAAATCTTCACAAGCCAATCCGATATTAATTTTGCAAGAGAATGTTTCAAACGATAAAGAGATTATCCTAAATAATACATTATTTTTTGACTTTTTTAATCATCTGTAATCACATTTATCTTTTATCGGGACATAAACTAAACCGGCCGGGACACCGGGATTTTGTCTCAAAACTGGGACTGTCTTGATCAAGCCTACTTAGTGATGAAATTAAATTATTACTTACATTTTAGTTTTACTGCACTTTTTGAGTGATTTGTCTCCATTTAGCAGTTTTATTGTCAAAGTTTCTGCGCTATTTTAGTGTAACATTAAAACGAAGTTTTAACCTCAAGTTTTCTGTTCATGAAAGCCGTATTACAGTTATTAACAATATCTTATCTCCATTTATTCGATTCTCATATCTGTATCTAGTATTTTTAATCCCCGATTCAAAAAGAGGAGGATTACTAGTTTTCCATGCGCATTTATGCGTCCGTCTGGGCTACCGTAGTTCTTCAGAGAGTTTTTAGCTGTGACTAGCTGCGTTGCCCGGCTTTGCCCGGACCACCTTGAAAATAAATATTGTGTCAAGTGACGTATATTCAACAATCAGGCGTAAAAATAAATTAAAAAAACATCATAATTTCCCTTCCAAACAATGACGACAGATATTAAAATACTTTTAAGAAATTAAATCCAGAAAGATGGATTTAAAATGCGTAACCATGGAAACACAAAATAAAATAAGTTTAAGGAATTGAAATGCGAAAGAAAATGGTTCACAATTTTAATGAAATCGAGATTTCTTAAACTTGATTTAAAAACGCTTGTAACTTTTTTTCCTTTCGAGATAAAAGCTCTTTTTTTCGACCATAGGTCGAGTTAGATCTGGAGTAAAAAAAGTCGCTTTTTCGAACGGCATCAAAAAGAAAGCTGTGGGACAATTCCTTCACTTTTTATTGATTTGTTTTATGAGGAAAGTAGTGCCTAAATTTCAGCTAAGCCTAAAAAAATTCGAGCTAAAAACGCAAATAACTCCCGCCGTAATAAAGTTAGAGCATTGATGCAAATTACGTAGAACGCGGAAAAATTTCTTTTTTTTTCGATATTCTCGAAATTTTCTTTATTCTCGAAAAAAAAAACCCTTTCTAACGATATCTAATATTACTATTTGCGAGTAATTTTTCAGCCCCATATTCGGGAATTTATGTGAAAATTGGGAATAAATTGGAATAAATAAAGAATTATTCATCGAATTGTTTTCGAACTGGTCTGCAAACCTTCTCAGGACTTAAAGGAACAAACTTGGGAAATTTCAGCAAAATCGGATGGGTAGTTCTTGAGTTTTGTGAGTTCAAACACACAGACGCTTTTTGGAGACTTCGTTTTATACTATGTAGAGATTCATTTGAGCCAATGTGGTTTTTTTTTTTTTTTTGAATTTTCTAATTGTCAATTCAATATTAGGTCTTGTTTCCTGTTAGGAAAATCTTTGATTGTCTTTTTCATTGTAGCTGCTAAACGGTAAATGAATGAAACGATTTTGACTTCTTACTTATTTATTTATTTACTAGTGGCACCCGCACGGTGTTGCCTGTAGTAGAAAATTAAAAGGTCTTTTGGTTCGCCTCTATATTTACGAATAATGTATGATGAATTTCTCGCCAATTGGCTTGCCCATGTTACGGTTCCACGTTACGATAACTCGGTAATTTACGCGTCCATCTTTTGATAATTATGCTCGGAAAAAAGTTTTTAAAATTTGAATAGAAGAAGAACAAAATCGAGTTTTCGAAAAATCGCTTAGAGGTGCACATCCCCATGCTACAAACTAATTCTGTGCCAAATATCATGAGAATCGGCCGAACGGTCAAGGTGCTATGCGCGTCACAGAGATCCTGACAGACAGAGATCCGGACAGATATCCAGACAGATAGACTTTCAGCTTTATTATTAGTAATAAAGAGTGTTTGAATTAATCGAGTGTTCTTAACTATCATTCATTTGATTCAAAGGTTTCTTTTAATTTTTCATTTAATATAACTTCTGGTTTCATGTTAGGTTTTTGTAATTTCAGAAGTCTGAGTCGAGATTTAAAAAAAAAAAAAAGAAAATCGACACAATTTTGACAAAATTTTGGACATTTTTAGGACAATAAAACTCAAAAATGTCAATTAACACAGTTGTTTTGAGCATGTGCTTCATTGTTGTTAAAAGAAAATCAGGAGCTATCTCCAAGTTAGTTTTATCATAAAGCATATGTATGTCGGAAAGTTTCCTCTTGTCACACATAAAATCAAAAGAAAATATATTACACGTAAAGAGGAGTCTTACGTTGTCACATAAAAATTATTGGGCGGGAATTAAGGTTAACAACCATTAGTTTTGAAATGGATGAAATTTATTTAGGACAAAGTTCAAAATATTATAAATTTTAGGACAGTTTTTGAAAAAACTAGAAATTTTCGGAAAATGAGGGAAAATTTATAAAAGTTTCTTTTATCGAAGTAGTTATGTGTAGAAAAAAAATATCTTTACATATATGTACTTCAAATTTAACACATTTTATGAAAATAATAATAATAATAATAATAAAAAGAAAGAAAAATTAATTTGAATTTTCACTTTGAATTCAAATTATGTTTTTCGCAATCATGAGTGTGTGTGTGTATGTAGGCGTGTGTGTTTGTAGGTGTTTGTGTATGCGTATATGTATGTGTGTTTTTTTGCCTGTGTGCAGGCATGGTTGTGTGTGTATGTGTGGGTGCGTGTGGGTGCGTGTGTGTGTGTATGTAGGCGTGTGTTTTTGTAGGTGTTTGTGTATGCGTATATGTATGTGTGTTTTTTTGCCTGTGTGCAGGCATGATTGTGTGTGTATGTGTGGGTGCGTGTGTGTGTGTGTGTGTAGGTGTGTGTGTGTGTGTAAGTGTGTGTATGTGTATTTGTGTCTGTGTGCATGCATGATTGTGTGGGTATGTGTGGGTGCGTGTGTGTAGAATATGGACGCAACCTGGAGATGGTTTTCGCTATAGGAGCAGCATCGGGAGGGGCCGGTCAACGGTGGTGCTGCAGAGGGAGGCGGGGGGAAAATAAAATCAAAGGAACGCCATTCAAAGACCAAATGAAAACAATAAGCAATGTGATTGATCAATAAAATAAAAATAGTAAATAATAATAATCAAAATAAAAATATAGCAAAATCTTTCGTTGCCACATGAATTATACAAAGCTGACTGCAAATTAAAGTCAAGTTGAATAAAAAGCGCGATCATGGGGAGGGATATTTTCTCTGCTATGCTTACAGTGATCTCTCGCTTATACGCGACCTCTGTTATACGCGTTTTTCACTTATGCGCGTTTTTCTCACGGGCCCGGCCAGCGATATAGGAAAACAATGTTAACTCTTGTTCATTTATACGCGAAACCTAAAATGCACCTTTCACTTATGCGTGATAAAAAAATTTTAAGTTTTAGTTAAATCGCCTATTCACGCTTTGCTTATCGGAAGATTTATACCCTTCTTGATGTCTCTTGGAATGCTTTCACACATCTTTATTCCAATGTTCAAATTGTTTCCAAGAACGCGTTTTTTTCGCGCAAGTGTGCGATTGGGGGTGTAGTTAGTCTTGTGATTGACATCGAGAGGGGAGAACGGGTTGCATGCAAAAAGGTTGACCTTCCTAAAAGTCGTGGTGAAGCGGGAAGCATTGACATAGCCTATCGAGGATCTTTTTTATCCTCACAGACTAGGACACAGATCACGCGACAGTTTTTAGGTTTTGTGGAATTCGCTTACATACTGTAGAGTGTATAAAAAATGACAAAACGTGCAACTTCAAATTTTACATCTTTATTAAATTACAATGCATAAATGGAAATTATGTGCGTATTTATTCATTAGTATCAGTAGTGTACTATTAGTAGTACTATAACTGTTGATAACTTGCTGTATTTAAGCTTATTTTTGGGGTCTTTCACTTATGCGCGAATCTCACTTGTGCGCGAAAATTTCGTTGTCCCCTTTGGTCGCGTATAAGTGAGAGGTCACTGTAATTGTTCAATTGCAACGCTATAAAGGAACATTTCCAAAATGACGATAACGCGCCAATCAAGGCGCCCCTTTCCCTCGCTGACAATAGGGAAGCCGTGACTCCAGCGAGCTCCTCGATGTGAGCGGGGACAAACAATCGTCTGTCCCGAAAGGTCCTTCAGAGCACTACGGAGCGAAACTCATCTCTCGAACGCACGACAACTCTACTCCACTCGACCGTCTGCCACCGCCCACTCTGCCCCCCCATATTCGATAAAAGGAAGAAAAAGCATGATCGGTTATTTTTATTAACTTTTTATCGTTCGCAGCATGGGGCAACGAAAAGAGAACGATAGCGTTGGCATAAAAAATTCGCGGAGCAAATGGACCGCGTTGAGGCACCGTAGGTTTGTTTTTCTTTTGCTTGTTTAAAAGCCACGCCGTGCACTTTGTCTATTGTTTTTCGGTGGGAAAATGCGCGTTTTTTTCTTCTTCTTTTTTTGGAGAGGCAGCTAACGAGGTGCTTAAAGGATCATTGGGTGCCCGAACGAGGGATAAATCGAACCCCCCTTCTGCTTTCTGTTTTTCCTCCCAAAACTTTATTTCTGGATAGCGAGCGAGGAAAAAGCAATTTTTTCGATGCCAAGTGTAGAGAAAATGCAGCTTGAATAGAATTTCCACCTGATTTCCTTTATTTCTACCTAAAAGAGTAGTTTTACTATTCAGCGTATCGTCAAATGCAGTAAATCACACAATGCGGAATTTTTGAAAGTAGTTCTTCACGAGTCGTGCTTCGATGGGGTATCCGGAATATGATTTTTTCAGCTAATTTATCTTTAAAGTAATATTAGCTACAATTACTCCTGTTTTAATTGCATTAAACAAGTGACTTGTTGAAAAGAATGATTGATGAAAAATAAAATAAAGTTAAAAAAAAAAAAAAAAACAGAATGGTACTGAAAAAGATAGCTAGTATTTTTTCTTCTCTCCTCCCCCTTCTCCCAAGGCTGCAGAGTCAGAGTCGGACTGATTTTCGGGTAAAGGAGTCGGAAGGGGTGCCTATCCCCCCCAAGCTCAATGCGCAGATTCCGCCCCCTCCCAAATTTTCTCAACCCTCTTTATCTTTTTTATTTTCAGCTCTCTTTTTTAATTTATTTATTTAAAATATGTATATTTTTTATATGTTTATTTATTTTCAATTATTATTTACGACTATTATTAAAAGTTCTGACTTTTATGACATACACACACACACACACACACACATACAAACTAAATAAATAAGTGAAATAAAATATAAATAAAATAAAATAAAATAAAATAAATAATTTAAAACAAAAATTAGTTTAAATAAACTTTTAAAAAATTAAAAAATCCCCTCCCCCAAATTGTGATGGCACAACTTGCGCCATACCCCCCCCCCCTATGGGTTCCCTGGGAGCCGGAGCCAGAGACGGGAGTAGAAGGCATAAAGTTCCAAGAGTCAGTCATTTTCCCTCAGAGTCCGCAACTCTGTAAGTGCTTGCAAAGTTGGAGTTATGGCTTTGGGGTAAAGGGGTCGGAGTCAAAGGTTCTAACACTTCCGGAGCCGGAGTCTCTCTTTTTGCTTCCGACTCCACGGCCCTGCTTTTTCTACCACTGTTGTATTATTTGTGCTGAAATCTATGTCCCCAGAAAAATCATAAAGCGTTTAACTCACATGTATTAACTATAAATTTGGACTTTTTCCCCTCGGAAATATCAAAAGAAAAAACTGCTCGTATTAATGGCAAAAGTAACTAACTTTTAAAACAACGAGTTTACTCAGTAATCATTGATTGGATTAAATTCGCTACTTTAGTTTGTATGCCAATTGTACTCAACTGAGTTAAAACTTGGTTTTGCGATTATGCGTGAATAAAACGTACTAACGTTGTTTTAGTAGAAAGATGTTTTTTTCCACCTGTATAGTTTATTCGGATTTTTTTCTTTACGTAATGTTTATTTTTTAAAATTTAATAAAAGCAAAAATACAGATTTTTTTTAAATTATTAATGAATTCTCAAAGATTTAGAGTTTAGAAACAAAACTCCGAATTTCATTGAATAAAGTAAATATGTAATCCTAACATTAAATTCAGTATTTTAGGATTAGAGTCAGGATTAGTTGAATTTAAGAATTTAAATCAATTATTTTAGCTATAGGTTGAGGAAAGAGGAGCACATGAGAACTTTCTTTTCATTTCTTTATTTTTCAAAACATTCTATCACTTTCTCAGAGCAAAAAATGTCTCTATGACTGAATAGTCTTTTCTTTGTGCTATGAAATTTTTTCAGATATATATATTTTTTTAATTCTTTATCTAATGGAGTTTTTCTTTTTTGTAATGTCTTTTATTTTTCTCATGTGCTCCTATTTGAGGGGGGGGGGTGATAGCGACTAGACCGTTCGACCGATTTTCATGAAATTTGGCACAAAGTTATTTTGTAGCATGGGGGTGTGCACCTCAAAGCAATTTTTTGAAAATTCGATGTGGTTCTCTTTCTATTCCAATTTGAAGAACATTTTACCGAACAAAATTATCATAAGATGGACGAGTAAATTACGAAATTATCATAACGTGGAACCGTAACATGGGCAAGCCAATTGGCGAGAAAATTCACCATACATTATTTGTAAATATACAGGCGAACCAAAAGACCTTTTAATTTTTCTATTACGGGCAAAGCCGTGCGGGTACCACTAGTATGAAATAAATTAGCTGAATGAAATCAATTTAGAGTTTTTTTTTTTCATCGCTATTGGATCAATGCATTTGAAATCACCCAAAAAGAATAAAATTTGTTGCTCGACATTTTTGATTTTCCAAAAATTTATCACCATGTATTTTTTCACTACTAATTGAGTTCAAAAGTATTGAAAGAAAATTTTTTACGCTCATACCTTTTTTTACGCGCCATTTTAAGTTCACTTTCTAACCGTTTTTTGACCAAAAATAAGTTTTACGTAAATGCATCAAACTCGTTTAATTTTACAGCTATCAAGAAAAAATAAGATCCAGCATCATCAGAATGATGCTCTAGCTAAGTTTCTATTACTCAACACTATTTTAGTGGTGAGAAAGATGAAGAAAAAAATTCATAACTACAAACTGAAAATTAGCACAAATTACGAGTTTTAGTGCTGCAAAACTAGTAAAAGGAGGACAGTCTCAGCTCTATTTTTTCCTTGTGTATATAATGTAGGACTACTTGTAGAAATTGTAAGCTTGAAAACATTTATTTATTTATTTATTTTATTTATTATTATTATTATTATTATTATTATTATTATTATTATTATTATTATTATTATTATTATTATTATTATTATTATTATTACTATTGTTACTATTGTTATTATTGTTATTACTATTATTATTATTATTATTATTATTATTATTATTATTATTATTATTATTATTATTATTATTGTTTTTGTAGTTTTTCAAAAATGGCAAAAAGCTTTCTTTGGCAAAGTGTATATAGTAAAATATCTCAAAAGAGGTTGAGTGAAAAATTATGACATTAATACACATAACACTTTTTTATGATATAAACCTATAATAACTATTTGGTGACTGAGATTAAATTCATACCAGAGTTACGGTAGATCAAAGTTGGCCAAATATTGCATTATACGTACACAAAATTTATTATTGATTCATGGAAAAAATCCACTTGCCGGATATTTAACAGCAACAAATGTTACTGGTTTTTTTTTTTTTTGTAAGGTAAATACCTGCAACAGAAAATCTGCACAAAAAATAAAAAAATAAATAAACGAAATTAAACGCATTATAAAGAATATTAATAAAAATTTAATGGAAAATATATTTTTAAAAAATCACATTATTGTTTACATTCTCTGTGATTCAATAAATTAAATTCAGGCAATAGAAATTTGCGTAAAATAAATAAATGAATAAAATAACTGTTCAGTCTCAAATATGAGGGAGAATTTCATTATTGTTCCAGTTAAGCTCGCTTTAACGATTAGTTTATTATCCTCTTCATTACATTTTAATTTATAGCCTGCGATGAGAGCTTATCAATAGTTGCTATGTTGACGAAAGTTTTTTTTTAAATGAGTTTAACCATTTTGTATTTTACTGTTGTGAGTTAATTTAAGTTTTGTGTATTTCAAGGTGAAATTGGTCTCAATAGGTGTTAGTTCCTTTCTGAGCATGTATAAAGAGTTGTGTATAAAGTTATATCAATAAATTTCTCACCTTTTCATTTCAAAAAGTATTTTTATATTTTTATTGCTATATGTCACCCAATTTATGAAAGAAAAGTTATAAGAAAGATAACCTTTTAATGACTAAGAATGGTTTCGAGACAGAAAGTACAGAATACGAGACAAAATGTGCACTGAAATTTCAACGTTTTCAATACTTTGGTAAGATAAATTTTACACACTAACTGATGAAATTAACACTAACTACATTTTTGTAACCAACTCAGATCCAAAAAGATTAAGAAGATTAAATTAAAATGTGGCTTATTACCATTAATGATGCTAAATGTTATGTATGTGTAATGCAATATTTGACCAACTTTAATGCACTATAACTCCAGTACCAGTTGAGTTTCAGTCATCAGATTGCTATCATATTTTCATATCATAAAAAGGTGTTTCCTGTATTTAATTAATAATTTTTCACTCAGTCCTTTTTGAGATATTATGCTTTATTCTTTGACAAAATACGGTTTTTGCCATTTTTGAAAAATTTTATAAAAAAAGAGGACAAAGGTTTCAAGTTTGAAATTTCTCCAACAAGTAGTGCTATATTACATCAGCATAAGAAAAAAAACAGAGCTAAGACTCTCCTCTTTTTACTAGTTTTGCAGCACTAAAACTCGTATTTTATACTAATTTTCAAAATTTAGTTGTGTGTTTTATTCTTCCCTTTCTGACCCTTTAAATAGTATTGAGTACTGGAAACGTATCTAAGGAATCATTCTGATTATGCTGGATTTTATTTTGTCTTGATAGCTGTAAAATTAACTGGGTTAGATGCATTTAAGTAAAACTTGTTTTTGCCGAAAAACGGTCTGCGAAGCAAACTTAAAATGACGCGTCAAAGAAACTTATCAGCCGAAAAAAAAATGTTTTTTTTTTTTTTTAACTTTTGAACTTAGTAGTGGGAAATAACTGGTAATAAAAATTTTTAAATGAAAAATAGAACCGACTTTAAGGTCGGCGCAAAAATGATAGCGAAAATGATGTGTAACCATTTTTCATTTACCTTTTCATGAAAACCAGTCAAAATCCGAACGAAACATTTATATGAAAACACAAATATGTTGTTAAAATGTTGTATGCGAATTCTATTGATGAACCTGGGTCCATTAAAATTTACATTAGCAATTGAATTATTTTTAAGTATGATTTTATCTACTGCTTTCGCGCCGACTTCAAAAACTATGTTCAAAAAGTAGTATAGATGCTGTTCAAAGAATGAAATTATTTTTATTTTTAGAGCAATTTCCAGCTGCAGTTTTTGCAGTGGGTTCTATTTTTTATTTAAAAACTTTTATTTAATCCTTTTTAGTGTAAACGTATTTCAAAAATAATGTGTCACCATCACTAAACTTCACCCTATTTGTCATACAAATCCCGAACATAAAGAATTTTAAACGGCAGGCACTAAAAACTAATCCTAATCACAAATACCAGAAATTGAGACGTCTACACTGCCGTGGGCAGGTGAAGGGTAGTAACTGCAATTTTTTCATTTTTCATATTTTTCTCACTTTTGATATCTATTGTACGTTAGCTTTGTTGTACAAGCTTGCTTATTTAGTTTCCGCTAAAAAAAAAAAGGCAAATTCCATCATTTTCCTATTGTTACTATTGAATCCAGTACATATTTTTCCAAATATCTCGAAAACTTATTTCTGCAGATACTGCCGTCTACCTGCCCACGACAGTACACACGAGAGGCAGACAAGTCTGAAGCTCTTTTATCGTGAGGTTTTTCTTTTTATTTTAATACCCAACTCAGCATCAAAAAATCTGCGAGTGAACAACAAATCACCCCCTTTTTCCCACCCTTAGGATGGGATTTTTTTCCAAATTTGTTTGGGACCAACTTCAGGGTATACCCTTTCCAATAAAAAAGAATAATCAAAATTGGACTATTCTGTAAAAAGTTATGCGTGGTCATATATATATAAAAAAATTAAATTTGTGAGTGAATAAAAAATCAGCCCCTTTTTTCCATCCTTAGAATATATTTTTTCCCCCAAATTTATATGGGACCGACTTCGGGGTATACTCTTTTCAATAATAATAATAAAAAAAAATATCAAAGTCGGACTATTCTGTAAAAAGTTATGCGTGGTAATGCATAAAAAAATATGTACGGGTCGACTTGAGAACCTCCTCCATTTTTTCGTCGGTTAAAAGGTTAGAAAAATCAAAAAAGTTAAGCAACGCGGTCGGAGGGATTTCTAGTGTATTGTCCCTTTTATAATATTTTTAATACTTTGCACCGCTACTATTTTCTCAAAAACCGTACGTGAGGGGGGTAGGGGGGGATTGTTTTTTTTTTTTTTTTTTTTGATTCAACATCATCAAAAGCATAAAATGTACCAAAAATATTCCATGTAGCTGAAAAAAAAAGTTTTTTTTACGAAATTGTGTTATCGAAGAAAGTAATTAAGGTAGAAAATGCTAGGAAATTTTTGCATAATTTGGTTTGAATGAAAACAAATGAAATGAAAGAACTATTTGATATTGTTGGTCAAAATTTGAATCCGAGTCCGAAGAAGAGGATGTCGCCTTATTTCAAGTCTGTCTGGAACCTTATCCTGCTTCAAAACCAAGTCAAGACTGGATACAGTGTATTCTATGCAAAAAGTGTACACATATTGAATGTGGGAAAGACTCAAAATGCATACACGTATTTACTCTGCATATGATTTCGTATTTTCTGATTCTGACTTGCTCTCTAAAACTAAGACTTGTATTTTATGTATCAGTTTACATTTGTCATTTTTACATTTCAAATGTTATTAAGCTAAATAAAATGCGCATTTGTTCTCGGTACAATGATCTTTTAAATTACCTTAATTAAGTATGAAAAATGTCTCAACCTCCCCTAATCTCCCCTATTACTTGGTGAAATTTGGTGCTGAAACTAACTAAAATTGTTTGAGAAAAAGTAATGATTTTTCAAAGTTCGAATAAGATTTTAATTTTTAAGAAATGTACCGACAAAGTGTATTCTTTAACACACATTCTCATACGTAAATAGGGTTAGATATGCTTCCGTAATAGAACATCGAACAAAAAAAGAAAAATTAATTTGAATTTTGACACCTTGAATTCAAATTATGTTTTACGCAATCACGAGTGCGTGTATGTAGGCGTGTGTGTTTGTGTGTGGGGGATATGTGTGTTTGTGTGTAGGGGTATGTGTAGGTGTGTAGGGGTATGTGTATGTGTGTAGGGGTATGTGTATGTGTGTAGGGGTATGTGTATGTGTGTGTGTAGACATGTGTGTTTGTGTCTGTGTGCTGGCATAAGTGTGTGGGTACTTGTGTGTATGAATGTGTGTGTGCGGGGAGGGTATGTGTATGTGTGTGTAGGCATAGGTGTTTGTGTTTGTGTGCAGGCATGAATGTGTGGGTAATTGTATGTATGTGTGTGTTTATGTGTGGGGGATATGTGTGTTTGTGTGTAGGGTATGTGTAGGTGTGTAGGGGTATGTGTATGTGTGTAGGGGGTATGTGTATGTGTGTAGGGGGTATGTGTATGTGTGTAGGGGGTATGTGTATGTGTGTAGGGGGTATGTGTATGTGTGTAAGGGGTATGTGTATGTGTGTAGGGGTATGTGTGTTTGTGTCTGTGTGCTGGCATAAGTGTGTGGGTACTTGTGTGTATGAATGTGTGTGTGCGGGGAGGGTATGTGTATGTGTGTGTAGGCATATGTGTTTGTGTTTGTGTGCAGGCATGAATGTGTGGGTAATTGTATGTATGTGTGTGTGTGTATGTTTTTGTGTTTGTATATGTGTAGGTGTCTGTAAGTATGCGCGTGTGTGTAGGACATGGACGCAACCTGGAGATGGCTTTCGCTATAGGAGCAGCATGGTGAGGAGCCGGTCGACGGTGATGGTGCGGAGAGTGACGGTGGGAAAATAAAATGATAGAACGCCAAAAACAGTCAAATGAAAGCAATAAGCAATCGTGATTGCTCCAAAAAAGAACGCAGGAACTAAGCTTTCGTGAGCTCCAATGCCTTAGTTGAAATGTTGAATAAAGTAGTATAGCCACAGTATTCCAAGGATTTTCTCTACAGCAAATTATGAATATAGGTCTAAAGATGACTCGCGCGATCAAATATCTATGAACATCAGGAATAGTGTCTTGCTGCACCAGCATCATCCTTTTCCTGAGATTTTCGCAAAGAACTATTGATGCACATCTTTTGGATCCCCGCACCGGATGTCTCCGGATCAAAAACTAAAGACCGACCAGGATCAAACGAAGGAGCGAAATTCCGCAAATAAAGAAATAAAGGGAAGATCCGGCGACGAAACAAAAGCCCTCTAACAGCAATCCGGGAGCGCAGGAGGTGTTTCTATATCTTCGAGGTTTATCCCTAAGCGCTACCGGAATCGAATTTGGGCCGTGCCCGAACGCCAGATGGGGTGATCTTGGCGAAAAAGGTTGGCAGGGGGGCGGGAATCTCCTCTTTGTGAGCGTCAATTAGGGTTCAGGCCCACTTTTCTCGCCCCTTTATTGCTTATTACCACGTTCCGCGATTCGTAATGCACACACATAGCTTTGGGCCAATTTAGACCTATCTGCGTCGACGGGAAGGCAGGCCGAAAACGAGTTTATGCGGTGTTTGTTTGTTCACGGGCCCTTCGGTTGTCGATAAACTCGTTTGTGGAGAGTTGGAAGACGTAAATGCTGGGGAGAGGGCTAAAAGTGCGGTTAGACTTAGGCCCAGATCTTGAGGACTCGTAAAAAAACTCAAATGAAAGTGACGTATGGGCACACTTTAACAGACCACAATGGGGTGGTTTCCTTCAGTCAAAAGTACTACTTTTAGTCATTGAAATGGATAGAATGAGCAAAAAAAAAAAAAAAAAAATACATGGAACCAGAAAATACTTTCATTTTCCCAACAGATTTTTTAAAATTAATTTTTTTAAATGTCCGATTATTCAAAAAAGGCGTGGTCTTGATGATGTCACAAATGATGCAATTTGGCGCATCTTTCTACCACGGTTCCACGTTACGATAATCAAGCAGCGAATTAAAATTGCGCTCGACGCTTGCTACCAACCATATCGTTGCCAATACACCTGGGTAAAGATGCGAATTAAATATTTTGTTCTGTGAATGGCAACATTGAATGGCATTTCATCATTTGTGATGTCACACGACAGAAGTGTAAGCAATGAAAGCGCACCGATTTAAGTAATTTTTTTAAAAAAAATTAAACTTAAATAAATTATTTTAAAAAATGGTCAAGTTCTAAGTTTTTAAGCATGCTCTTTCAGAAAAAATACTTTTAAAATTTTGGAAACGATCCCATTCTTGTACAGAACACCTCAGAAAGACCAGTGGTGCCTGGCGAAACCAGAAAAAAGTTTTTTACATATATATTTTTTTATTGGGGAGAGGGGGCGCTCTTAAAACTTTCCCTCTCTGATAGTGGGTCGGGGAGTTCTTCCTTGGAAAAATTTTGAAGTTGTAGTCCTTAGAACGTAGTTTTCGACGGTCTTTGGCGATACTACGGGAAGGAATGGTTAAGGGGCTCCAACAGAAATTTTCAGAAATTGAAAATTTAAAAACGCGATATTTGTTGACGTTAGGGTAACGGATGGGAGTTAGGGGCTGTCACTGATTGATTTTCTTGAAAAATAGAGCGAAATCGATAACTCTTATCACCAAGTTTTCTAAATTTAATTTCCAAAAACACACTGTTCCAAAACCACGGGCCCCGCTCTGGTTACGCCCCTGAGAAAGACCCCAGATATGTTAAATCTTTGTTTAACATTGCATAAACTTTATGAAGTTTATGGACTCCTTCTCCTGCATAATGCAACTCAATTTCGTAGATTTCTAGAAAAAATACTTTTTGCCCACTTCTCAAGAAATACGTCTTTAAAGTTCTAGCAATGAAACAAGAATCTATCATACTTGAAGTTTTTGCACGGTCTTTTGTGCGAAATTAGTTACGTCTGTTGCCATGGAATTGTTTGTATCAATTGTAACAGTAAGGGGAAAAAACCCTCTAAAAATGCATACATTTAAAACAATTTTTCGACAAGTGTTTCGATGTTCCAAAGAATGCGGTTTTTTTTTTTCAGTGCAGGATGCTTGAGCTTATGAAAGTCAAGTCATCCAACAAAAGCCATTAAAAAAGAGTTTCTTCGAAACCCCGAAACATGTGTCTGTAATTTTTTGCAAATATGTGCATTTTTGACCGTTGGTTTTCTTATTGTTATTTTGGAGCGTAAAAGTATTTATTCATTTCTGTTGAAGAGCCGATCGGGTACAGTGGATACAGGAGGTTTAATTTTCGAGTGCATTTGGGCCAAGAATCGAGAGTCTAATGAAGAAGCTAATGACTTCTACTGATTTGACTTGCGTATTTAAAAGAATCTGTTTTTTGAGCAATCACGATTGCTTATTGCTTTTATTTGACTGTTTTTGACATTCCTATCATTTTTCCCACCGCCACCTTCTGCAGTATCACCGTCGACCGGGTCCTCACGATGCTGCTCCTATAGCGAAAGCCGTCTCCAGGTTGCATCCATGTCCTACACTTACACGCATACATACACGCACCTACACACATATACATATATACACCTACGCACATACACAAACACATACACTCACAAACACACACACCTACACACTCACATACACAAACACATACACTCACAAACACAAACACCTACGCACTCACATACACATAACTATCCACACACTCATGCCTGCACACAGACACAAACGCATATGCCTACACACACATACACATACCCCCAAATAACACATACACACAACTACCCACACACTCATGCCTGCACTCTGACACAAACACATATGCCTACACACACATACACATACCTCCCCCCACCACCCACACATTCATACACACAACTACCCACACACTCATGCCTGCACACAGACACAAACACACATGCCTACACACACGCACACATGCCCCCCACACACAAACACACACGCTTACATATATACACACACTCGTGATTTCGAAAAACATAATTTGAATTCCAGATGACAAAATTCAAATTTTTTTTTTTTTTTTTTTTGAGAATCATCCGTAGTCGTTTTTGTGTACAAAAGTAAATTTTTGTGATTTTTTTTTCAACTGTCGTATGGGGTGCTTAAGTGGCTATATCATATTAAATAAGATACAGTTGTACCTAATTTAAGGGACATCTCTCCGAATAAGAGACACTTCTACTTAAGAGAAAATTTTCGAGTCCCAGTTCATTTAAAATGTATTTGCCTCTAAGTAAGAGACACTGTTTAAGGAAGTCACAGGGAAAAATTAAAAAAGTTAATGCATAAATGAATAAGAAATATTGAATTTACTTGAATTCAAAGTTAATTTTTTTGTTGAAATATTGACTGATGAAAATTTAACAGAAACTCGTATAAAAAAGCAAGTACAGTAAAACCCCTCTTATGCGGACACTAACGGGACAAATTTTTTTGTCCACAATAGAGGGGTTTCCGCGGAACAGGGGTTTAATAATGTTATTTGCCTTGGAATCGGGGAATTAAAAATTGTCCGCATAAGAGGGGTGTCCGCACTTGAGGGGTGTCTGTTTGGAGGGGGTTTTACTGTAATAGTCTGAAATTATTGATGTAATCTATACGCATGCTCTTTCGTCTCAGTAATATATTAATGTAGGTTCAGCGCACACAGATAGTGCACGGCCTACGAAAAGTTTTCTATAGAAAACTTGAAATGTGAGCACCAATAGTAACATAAATGTTTTCTGGATCTGAAGAGAATTTCTATAAGTCTTCAGATTTAAAAAAAAATGTAAATGTACTTGTGGAATTTATGATGCAGTATATTTTATGTACCTAAGACTAACGTAAGTCCCATTGTTGCTGCTAAACAGGAAAGCGAAAAAAACTTACGTCTGGTGCATTCAAAGGATGGGAACTGGCGCTCTTTTGTGCTTATAAATAACTATAAAATATTTCTTATAGAATTAATTTGTTATGATTCGATGTAGAATAAGATTCTAACTATAAAGCAGTGATAACCACAAATTGCCATTTTTGAACCTGCGTCAGTCTAGCTATGAGGTACAGATTTTATGATTTCAAATACATCCAAGTAACGAAATATTTCAAAATAATTTCAGTGGTAAGTAGCAAAACTTTGCCATTACCAAATTTTTAAAAACATTTTTGTTTTTAAAAGACTATTTTTAAAAACCTGAATGATTCTGAAATACATGTAGTGTACATTAAATATTTCAGTATTTAATCTAAAATGTTTGCGTTGATGTATTATGTAATTTACTAAGTTAATGCCACACTGAATGCATTAACTGAAATACCTCCGATAATGGGATACCTCGATAAAAGAAGTAGTGAATAAATATTTAAAGTTGGGGGGGGGGGGACAAATTAAAAAAATAACTAAGGAATTTCCAATATCGAAACAATTGAAATATTCTTAATTTTAGATTAAAAAAAAGAAAAAATCAGGTCATCTATTGTCTAAATAATTAAGTTAAGAGTAGTAAATGGTACGAGAAGCTACCCATTACTAGGCGTTTACCCTACCACATAAATTTATTTCAAATTTGAATAGATTTCTTTTTAATCAGGTAAATTTATTTCTGAACCAGATCAATCCAAATTATTTCTCTTTGCAAATAACTAGACACTTCTGCTAGTTTAAGAAAGAAGACAAGTATAAAGTCACAAACCAAATGTGTTTCAAACAAAAAACACATCTTTTAGAAAAATGAAGAGGTCAGATTTTGAAATGTTTTTGTTTGTTGTGTAAAATTTTTGAAAATGTATTGAAAGGTTTAGATACCAAACGCCTCAGTTGAAATTTTTATTTTTTCAAAAAACAAAAATTCCAATGTAGAAAAATATCAAATACAACAAAGATTTTAAAGCATTCTTTTCAAAACTCCCAAAATAATACCGAAAATTTTGGAGAATATCATTTTTTTTCCTCGTATCAATACAGCACGCAAAACGGAGTGAAAACAGAAACCAAACCAAATTGTCCATAGCTTTCTCTCCGACCAATAAGCTACGAGTCCCCCCCATCCCCGATTCTAATAAGGCGTGTTTAATTTTACCTATAAGCCCATCCCACGATCTGTTACGTCATTAAAGAGCACCCCCCGCGTCGTCCAATGGCAGGCCGCCTCAATCCTGATAGACCCTGCCTTTATGATTCGTAAACGCGGTAAAAACATTTTTAGCAGACACATTTTCACTGCCGTTTAAGAACGGTTTAATCGGGGAGAGTTTAGTTGTTTAATGCTTTGGAACGAGATCGTCGTTTTAGTTTTTGAAGTTTTTATTGGAAGAGAGGAAATTGTTTAAGGCGTTAAGAGGTAATTCGATTTACGACTTGCAAAAAGAAAATTGATCTGCTAGTGAAAAATACTTCTCCTTTCGAAGGGAGGATTAAAAAAAATGCTTATTTTATGCAACAGGTCGAGCGTCAATTATGTATAACTTTCAATTCAATTAAAGGACTGATGCAAAGCAAGTGATGACATTAAGAGTAATTGTTATGAGCGAAGCTTAGTTAGTAAAAAGTTTGGGCAGAAACAGCACGGACAAGTTATGTTCTAGAATAACCCCTCAATAATTGAACAAATTGTTGAAATTTTCACTATATTTTACGGAAGAGAAAGAGCAGCTGTTTTCAAAAATAGCAGAAGTGTGAGAAAATATAAAGGACATTGTACTCAAATATCATTCCAGAAGATATATACTTCGAAGAAGTTGTTTTACGTGACAGATCAGATGAAAAAATCTATTTCGTAATCATTTTCAGCTCCATTACTGCAGTAGAAAAGAAATTAATAGAAAACTCGGAAGCAATTTTTGAAGGAAATAATATGTGCTTAAATGAAGAAAAAAATTTCATTATTTAAAACACACCGAAAATGTCATCGATTGTGAAATATCTTTAGATTAAAATTTTTGGATGAGCATCATGTATTAGAAAAAAGTTCCGTTATGACTTCTAAAACAGATATCATCACTTTTAGGTAAATATCTTGTCGAATACTGAGCCATTCATTGAATTTGTCTCAGACGTTTTCAGAGACTATATTAATTGAATTTATCATATCTGAACAACCAACTTCGCAAGTGCTGAAGTTTTCTTTAAAAAAAACTTTCAGATCCAGATCAATATTTAGTAGTCAAGCCCAAAACCAATCTTACGCCCTCAAGTACCTGAAAGAAAAAAAAAATAGTATTCTTCAAAATTTTTGAACCACTGTTGGCGAAGAATTATAACGTAACAAAGTTGGATGCTTAAAAAATGCTAAGTATAAGAAGTGCTAGATCAGAAGTGATGAGAATTTTCAGTTGAAAAGAATGCGCTTTCAATAAAAAATATGCAAATGGCATAACTTTTTTTTTTACATAAAAAGAAAATAATTTAGTCGTTTACTGCTGCATACAATAATTGTCCATCAAGCACTAAATTATAATCCAGGAAAATCTACTTCAGGACATATATATGATGCATTACGAAGTTCCCCTATTAACGCATTTAATGATACAAGTTGGTAGCATATTTTAGAAAATGAAATAAAATTATCCCCGAACTTTAAGAAAGGTAAAGAGAAGAGTTGTTTCGTTACTTTAAAAGAACTTGTCATCAACAAGTGGTGAATGTTCGGTGAAGGTGAACCAAGTGCCGCGTTTCTGGTTGGAACGATGCTGAACTCTCGCATGCGGTCCTTCCTCATCCGGGACATTCTGGGTCCGGCAGAGGATCAACGGCCGGATTTCAAAGACTGCGAAGGCTTACATCAACAGGTAGCGGTTGACAGTACAACCAGGTGTCCGAACGGTGAGTGCCTTTCAGTTTAGTTGGAGAAGGATATTTTTGTTTTCAGTTTGATATTACATTTTCTGCCGATAAGTTATAAAACGTATTTTAATCAATTTATTACCAAAAGGAACCGATAACAGTTTAGACGAGCAATAAAGAACGGGAGTTTTTCTTCCGTCATGTCAAACCATTTTTATAGTAAAGGGAAATAACCAACGTCTTGTTGCAAAAATATACCGATTATTCTGTACACGTGTCTTGGAGTTTCAAAAAACCCCTTTTTCAATACAAAATTGTGAGATTTTTGGATGTAAAGACATCCGGTAAAAGTTTTTATAAATCAGATTGAAATCTCGAAGCACTTGTACGCAGTAACCTGTTTATTTGTGCGACGAAACGTTGATTATTTCCTGTTATTTCTCGGCACAAAAGTGTTTATTTATTTCATTTTTATAGTGTTCCACCCCCCCCCCCCCCTTGCTTTTTGTTTTACACTTGGCATTAATCCTTGACGTTGATATTGTTCATGCAAGGATAACTCTTTAAAATAAAGATATAACTGATTCAAATTATTTTTATTCTTTTATGTACCAAAAAAAGTAAAACGTTAATTTTTTTTTTTTTTTTTTTTGAAGATCTCTCTAATATTCCAGTGCAAATATATTTTAATTTAATTTTGAAAATGATTGCATATGAAAAAGTTTGCAGTAAAAATCAGTAACTAGTTCACTAAATGAGATGTGTGTAATGTTTTACAGCATCAAACAATTTAATTTAGTGCGATGAATATTGTATCTGACCATACACACACACACATTTTCTCCACTCGTAACCCCCAAATAGTTACGCTTCAACAAAGTTCGTAGTGAAGAAGTTTAGTTGTAATGCTTTTAAATTAAACATAATAGATTGGATAATAGTAGTTAGTTCCCCCCCCCCCATTTTATTTGTGGGGAAACGTGATTATAGTTTAAATAGTATTGTTCATACAAAGCAAGTTCAAGTTTTTGTTTGGCAGCAGCTTAAAATTAGCAATAAGCACGGCGTCCAAGTGTCAAAACAGTTAGTAAGATAAAAATATAACATGTATTAAGTCGGCTTCTTATAACTTGTTTCAGTTTTTTCATATTTTATTAAATGTTTTTTAGAACTATAATTGTTAGAATGGATCAGATTTTTTCTGCTCTTAACTAAAGGTTCTGCACTAATCTCCGCCGGTTTGGATGCATTTGTTGTAATGCTTTTAAATTAGACATAATAAAATGCAAAATATTCATTTTTCCTCCTCTAATTAATTTGTTAAGAAAAGTATTTATTCCATTTTTGTCACAAAAATTTATCTGAAGGGCAAAGTGAAATAGTTAAGATAACTTACTTTTTCTAAAATGATCACACTAATTTTTAATGTACTGTACTTTTTTTTAACTACAGCATATAAAGAAAGAACAATGTAGTTCATAATAAAATTTGCATTGAAACTTTTTTTTTCTTTTGTACTTTCAAAAAAAGACGGGAAATTTTCACTTTTTTCATTGGGAAAAGTTAAAAATAAAATACTTTTCTGATGAACTATTTTATATTTGATTATTGAAAATATTTTTGATCAAATGAATGAGTATTACGGAAAGAATGAATAAAGGAATAGATAATGAACCATTAAAAGAATAAATAAATTAATAAACATAAAAAAATAAATGAGTGAATAAAATAGTGTGAATGAACAAGAATATAAATGAATGAAAGAATTAATAAATGAATTATTAAATGAAGGAATGTCAACAAATTAATTAGAAAAATGAATACATAAGTTACTTAATGAATGATTGTAAATGAAATGAATTATTTGACTTTGCCGGATCCACTTTGCTCCGCATGCGCCGGACTAATTATACAAAACATTTAAAATAAAAAAAGCTTAAAATTAATTAAATAAATAAGAGCTGCACTGAATATTAGTAGGTCTCAGTTAATATTGAAAACGCTAGTAACAAGGACTTTATTATTTTACACTAATACTCGAGGAACACGCACCGCCTTGTCGGTGGTGAAAAGTTAAAATGTTACGTGGTTTGCCAGTATACTTATAAGTAACTTCTGTTATGCATACATTAATATTGTTTTTCAAGATTTCTACGTATACCCAGACGATTGAAGATTTTTCTTCTATGAACACGCTAATGTCATGCGGAAATGTCACGCTCTATTGCAGTAACAACTATTTTCTGCGAGAAAAAAGCAAAACAAAAACATGGTTACATGTATGGGAAAAGGGGGCACATGTGAAATTTTTTTTTTAATTTCTTAATTTCTCAGAAAATATTATCATTTTCTCATAAAAAAAAGGGTTCCCATGATTCAATAGTCTTTTCTTTTTGCCATGGATTTTTTCAGATTAAAAAAAATAAAAAACATATTTCTTTGCTTTATGGAATTTTTAAAAAATGTATTCAATTGTTTACATGTGCCCCTATAGAGGGGTACATAAGAACAAGCTTGGTGCACGTGTGAACCCGATTGAAAAACGCAGGAGGAGCATCATGTTTCAAAGAAAAACTCGTTATAATGAAGCGTATACGCATATATCAATTTCATTCAAGGATTTGTAACCTATACTGTGTCAGTTTGAATTGTACAGTAACTGTCATTAAGAAAAAAAAACCGAATTATTTAATTCTGCTCACTGTCAAATTTTAAAGTTTCATAGCATGTTCTAATCACTGGATCAACAAGAAAAAAAATTTATCAGACTAAACAATACAAAAAATGTTTTATTTTGGAAAGTTTATTCTTGTATAGTGCGTTAGTGCGTTATGATGATGAATTTTAAAATTATTCTAAACTTCAGTTTTCAGTTAAAGGAACACATTTTGTTTTTATTTTCTTTGCAAACATTACATAACACTAAATTTTTGGCCAACTAAATAATAATTAAAGAATTAAAAAAATAAAAAATAATAAAATAATGATTAATAATTATGTAATAATAATTAACAATAAATATGCAAATTGATTGCAATAAAATAACTGTTATAAATCTTTACATCTCTTTTAACACTTATAATAAGCGTACAGTAATATTTATAATGCGGAGAGGATATTGGAACTGTTCACATGAGCCCCTACATGTTGTGTTCACAAGTGCCCCGACATCTGCCTTAGAACTTTTTTTAAAAAAAAAAATAATTTTTAATTTAATTACAAAATACAAACATTGGCATAAATATACGTGAATGTCCATATAATAATTTGCAATAATTAAATTTAGCTTATTAAGTAGTTAAAAACATGTTTTTACACGAAGAAGACAGTTATAAAAGTACATCAGCATCCGCTAAAACAAAGAAGCTGTCACTACAAAAACATAAACTGGTTCCTTGCTCTGAAAGTTTGGTTAAGAAGTAGGGCTGGTGCTGCCATTACTTGAGAATTTTTAAAGATTTTTTGCTTGACGTTATCCTAGTAAAAAAACATACCATGTTCCCTTGTGCCCCGTACTCATATGTGCCCCCTTTTCCCCTACCTACTAATGTTCGTTTATCATTGAATTTGGCACATCACTGCTTCAAAATTTTCGAGATATCATTAAGTTGTCATCAAATGCTCGCCCATTTAAGACGTCACTTCCGTTCCATTACTTCCGTGATTTTACTACTAACGTAAGTTAAAATTTTACGTCCAAAAAAAAAAAAAAAAAAAAAAATGCAGTCGATTTTTTCTGAGCAATGAATTTATTTGAATTCGCAGCTCCAATTAACTATAGGGGGCGGTGCGTCCATTGTCTAATGGCGAATGAAAAAGGTAAAACAAACAATTGCCGTGACTTATAATTTGCTTTGACGCTTAGTGAATGGCAGTAATTTTTCATCGTGTTTGTGGGAAGCTTTCTTTTCTATTCTTCTGAAATTACATTGCATCACAAACTGTCTAAAGCCTGCAATTTACCCCAAAGAAAGCACGTGGAATGGAATGTTTTACCTTTTTCGGTAGTATTGGTAATCACTGCAAGGTAGCGTATTCAAGCTCTGGAGTTGCAAATTTATTTCCATTTAACATAACATTATGGTTTGGGTCGCTGTAAAATAAAGTAATTCTTTAAAATGTTAAGAAACAATATTTATGTGAAAAAAAAAAAGAAAAAACATAGGGGCTAAAATATGTAACCAGAACAACAAAACAAAATATTAATTTTAGTTGCGAAAATGAGTTCCCTTAAATCTTTAAACTTTTGATTTTATTCTCAAGCTCAAGTATTTAGATTAGCTTGGTTTGCTTAAGGTAAGCCTCGGTTCGGGTTTATTTAAAAACAATTCTCACATCTCTTAAGGCTCGTAGAAACTTCAAACAATTTCCTTCTAATACAGAAAGTTTCAAGTTTTCGAATGATCTAAAGTTTATAATGGGGTCGTTTCCAAAAATTTAAAAGTATTTATTTCTGAAAGAGCATGCTTAAAAACAAAGGATTTGACCATTTTTTAAAATAATTTAACTAAGTTTAATATTTTTTAAAAAATTACTTTAATCGGTGCGCTTTTATTGTTTAACCCTTCTGCCGATGACATCACAAATGATGAAATGCTATTCACTGTTGCCATTCAGAAGAGCACAATATTTAATTCGCATCTTTACTCACGTGTACTGGCAACGACATGGTTGATAGCAAGCGTAGAGGCAATTTTTAATTCGCTGCTTGATTATCATAACGTGGAAACGCAGTGAAAAAAGCGCCAAGGACATCATTTGTGACGTCATAAAGACAACGCCTTGTTTGAAAAATTGGACATTTTAAGTAAAAAATAACTGTTGGGAAAATAAAAGTATTTTCTGGGTCCATGTTTTTTTTTTTTTTTTTTTTTTTGCTTATTCTAACAATTTCTGTGACTAAAAGTAGTACTTTTGACCGAAGGAAACTACCCCATTGTGCATAAAATATTTTTTCTCAGAAAATGAGGCTAAAATCGTAATCGACCTTTCTCGGAGAAACTGGCATCATTATTACCTTTAAATCAAAGTCAAATTTTACTTCTCATTTTTTACGATGTAGAATTAAAGCAAGCAAGCCCACATACAGTGGCTCCCAAAAGTGTTCGTACACCTTGAAATTTTGTAGTAAAACAAAAATCACGCAAAACTGAATTCGAATATGAAGTCCTTTTTTTTTCACACCATTCCTATGCCATTCTGAATAAAACCCAGCAATTTTTTTTTTTTTTTTTTTTTTTTCAAAATATTGCCAGATTTTATTTTTGGAATTTGTCAAAAAACGATGAGACAGAGAAAAAATATGCCACAGAAGTCATCGTACACTGAAATATTTTCGAATAGATTCATGATTAAAAGTATCATATGTGGTGGCATTGTAATGACACTGTAAAGTCATTTGACTTTAATTTTTCGTTTATTTATTCAATAATACCTTGCTAATTATTTTAAAATGGCAGGTATATGTAGAAAACTAGAAACACGATTCAAAATTTGATTTTTCCCCTCACAGTAGCCATAAATTGGTTTGAAATGTCTCTAAATTAGTTAATTTATACCATTCTATAGTGAAGTGCTTGATAAAATGTTTTAAAGACAAGAATCGGATCGAAAACAAGGTAAGAAAGGGTCAACTGGCAAAGTTAACAAAGCGTGATCGGAGGTTTACAGTTAAAAAAATTATGAAAAATACACATTTGAGCGCTGAAAAAGTTTCTGAAGAATTGAATGAAACATTCACCTAAAATTGTTCGCCAAGTTCTCTCATTAGCTGGATTAATAGGGACCGCTTCCCGCAGAAATTTTCTTGTTCATGCGAAAAACAATATGCTTACGCTTTCCGTCGTAAAAATAATGATAAATAAGCTCAAAACGTTTTGGAAGAACGTCTTACTTATAGATGAAAATAAATTCAATATTATGGGTTAAATTGTTGTATAATTGTCAATAGAAGAAAAAAATGAGAAATTTAATCTTAAGAACTTATCTGGATCAGTTAATCAGGATGGCGAAGGTGTTCTTGTGTGAGGGTGCATAACAGCATCAGGACTTGGAAATTTGGAATTTTTGATGAAATAATGAATTATTCTGTTCGTTTAAATATTTCAAAAGGCAATTTTAAACAATTAGCCCAAAATTTGGCAATTGGAAACAACATTGTTTTTTATCAAAATAACGATAAGAAGTACACGTTTGCGTTTGGTGCCTCAAAAATTGTCCTTAAACTTAGAAATATCTCCTCATCGCCAGATTTAAACTTAATGAAACATATTCGGAGACACCTGGTGGCTAGGTTACGAAGATTTACCATTGAAACGAAAAGCGAACTAGAAACAGTAAGACTCGAAGTGCGGCTGAACACTTATTCAGAAATTGCATAAAAAAAGAAAGAAAAAACAATGAAATCTATTCCCAGACGTTTAAAAGCTGTTGTTGATACTGCATGATATTCTACTAAATAATAATTTTGCGAAATGTTGGATTATGTACTAATTTTTTGACATTTTTTCAAAGTGTACGAAAACTTTTGTGAGATAAAATTTCCGTCACTTTTTGGTTTTTGATTTTTAAAAAATTAAGTTTTAATGTTTTATTAAAATTTTTCGTGTAGTTTTGTTAAAAATTGATCATAGATCTTATAATTAAATATCTATTCCGAAATATTTATTCTAACCAATGCATAGGGGTCTATTTTATTGAAAGTCGTAGGTGTACGAACACTTTTGGAGCCACTGTATTTTAAATATTCCCATATGACATGAAATACTATATTCTGGGTTATTCCATAAAAATGACAGATTTTTACGCAAATACTTTTTTACTAACTTTATTGGAATAATTATCTAATTTTTTTCACTCATTACACTTTAGTCAGTAACTTTATATGAGCCAAGTGCACTTTTTTTTTCCTTTTAAAATATGGGCATTTTTATTGCAATAAATGGATTTAGAAAATTCTTGGTACTCCGTCACAACACATAAACTCTAATGCTTGAAAAATTATTCAACTGAATAGTTTGTTATTGTTACTTCTCTG
Organism: Uloborus diversus; assembly: GCF_026930045.1. Taxonomy (NCBI): domain Eukaryota; kingdom Metazoa; phylum Arthropoda; class Arachnida; order Araneae; family Uloboridae; genus Uloborus; species Uloborus diversus. The sequence goes on from NC_072739.1 coordinate 157,842,588, forward strand.
TCTTAATATTTCTTTTCATTTACACATAATTGACAGAAATTTCGTTTTATACTAGGAAGTCCAAAAGTTTGGTATCCGTCGCAAAGCAAAAAATGGCATAGAAATTGAAAAATAGAGGAGTAAAAATATTTCTTCTATTTCATTTTTCATGTTTTAATCGTTAATGATGAAGTGCAAAAAAAAAAAAAAAAAATCCGTATTAATGAAAATAATTTCTCTGTTGCCAGTTTAACTATTGTTCTTCGTCCAAAATGTTATTTCGCCACACAAGGAATTGCCCATATGCTTATGTTGTCACCTACTCGAATCTTTTTATTAGAAATTTGCATCATTATTTCCTTTTCAATGTACTCCTCTACTTTTTAACGTGTAGAAATTAAAATAAGTAAGCCCATACATCTTTTCTTTACTAATAATAAAGCTCAAAGTCTCTCTGTCTGCATGTCTGGATGTCTGTGACGCGCATAGCGCCTAGACCGTTCGGCCGATTTTCATGAAATTTAGCACAAAGTTAGTTTGTAGCGATTTTTCGAAAATTCGATTTTGTTCTTTTTCTATTTCAATTTTAAGAACATTTTCCGGAGCAAAATTATCATAAGATGGACGAGTAAATTATGAAATTAGCATGACGTGGAATGGAAGAGCGAATGAACTTAGCCAATTGGCGAGAAATTCGACATCCATTATTTGTAAATATACAGGCGAACCGAATGACCTTTTAATTTTCAACTTCGGGCAAAGCCGTGCGGATACTACTAATTTTAAATATTCCCATTTGATAGGAAATACCAAATTTTTTGTTTGTAAATTACCATTTATAGAGGGTGATAAATTTCTTCGGGGAGATTTTCGAAATTCAAAAAACTTATTTAGCTTTCTAATTTTTTTATGGCAAAAATACATTTTTTTTCGTCTTTTGCTGGATTATAAAATTAAAAATTAGCGAGATAGCTTTTATATAATCCATACATACTTTTAGCCTTCAATGTTGCGGAAATTAACGATGTTATCGGCATTATTGTCAATTTTTATTTGTTAATGATATTTCTACACATTTAAGCAATGCTGCCAAATATTTTCAACTTGCCTTTTACTCTAAGATTTATGCTCTTCTTTCTTCCCTCAATTAAATTTAAACTAATTTTCAATCTAGATGCCACTATTTAAGCAATAAGCAGAAAATGACTGTTTTGAAGTTGATATGTGAAAAATAATTTATTGTTTAATCGTGTTAAAGAAAAAATGATATTGATAAAGATGATAATTGCGTTTAAAGTGTTGAGTAAGAAATGCAATCGTGTTGAGTAAGAAAAAATTGTACGCGCATCAACATTTTGAAATGCATTGAATCAAATTCAAAAAGAGTTAAAATAAAAAATGTATAAACTTTTGGGTAAAAATAAAAAATAGAAATTCTATAATAGAGTTTTAGTAGTACGTATAATTTTCAAGACAAAGTTACTAGCAATTTTGTACTTTCAATTCATCAACATATCATAAATGCGACTCATATGTTACCACATTTTGTTTTTGATTAAGAATTTTCAAAATTCAATCCTGATATTGTATTAAGAAAAGAGGACATTGAATGACAGTTATGAAACATTGTTGCCACTAGATATCGTCACACTCGCCTGATAAAGGGTTTCCCACTTTTCTGTTTTACGGATGTAAATACGGAGAAGCTACCTTTTAAAATCTTTTAAAGTCTTGCGGAATGAGTCTACTTACACAACTTGGAGATAGTTTGTCATATGATAAGGTCCAATTTAAGATTGATTAAATGAATGAGAAGAAAAAAAAATAAGTTAAGTAGCACTGTATATATTTAAGCAACAAATACCACAACAATTGCCACAATCATCTAAGTACCAAATAAAAAATTCGAAAAATGAACTATATGAGTATAATCTTCAATTCAAAAAACATTTAATTTCATACAGTTCAAATGAATTGATAACCCATTCATAGACATCATACATATCTGAATAGTAGTTTAGTCAAGCAAATGTTTTGTTTCGATCCGTACATTTACCCATAATTTACATCGTAAGCAAGAATCTACTTTGCATCATTTGAGTATTTCGGAATTAAATTCGCCGCGAAGTTTACTTCTTCTTCATGATCATCAAATTTGACACATTTTCTTATAATTCACCTTTCTTTACCCTCTTCATGAAATTTCACCTCTGAGTGTTTTAAGTTATTCCTCGCTTTAGAAATACCAACTTGATCACCTTTACACTTTTTTTTCTTCTTTTTTAAAAACAATTTCCTATTTCCTACCTCCATTAGCTACAAAATATTTAAAAATCGCAGTATAAATTTTTCTACGGATTGACCTACTGTTTTTACACTTCCACACGCCTTTTTTATCAGGTTAAGACCAATATCGAGGTTTGTACCGATTTTTACACTGCTTGACAATTGCTAAGGAACAATTACGTTTTTTGGAATAGTTAAGAATAGATAAAGATTAAAGAAACAGAACGAAATTTATAGTTAGTAGGGAGGATGTGCCTTTATTATAAGTACAAAATAATACAGATATTACTGCATCAATGAAGTAAAAACTTATAAATAAAAAAAATAATCCTACTTAGATTATTTTCATACAACCACAAAAAAATGATCTAGGTCAGAATGATGGAGACATGAGTACCTTAATATGATGTATGATTACCAGGGACATCGATGCACAATTCACATCTGTTTTCCATACTCCCCACTAATTATTGAGGAGTGCTTGGGGGATGCTTTACTACTCCTCTCTCAATGCGGATTTGAGTTCTTGTACTGTTCTGGGAGGGACGGTTCCTCGCGCAACACGTCTGCTAAGAACCTCCCAGGCAAGTTCAATTGGATTTAAGTCGGGAAAGTAAGCAGGCCACTGCATACGGAGAATGTTTTCACTTTTTCATGTGTCTGACACTTCAATGCTCCAGTGTGGCCGTGTCTCGTCGTCCGTAAAGAGAAAGCCTGGACCTACAGCCCACCTAAAAAGACGAACATGGTCCAGCATAACATATCCGCAATACATTTGCGACGTATCGCTTTCTTATTCAAAAATGTGAAGCGGTGTTCTGCCATTGTGCATGACGCCTACCTACACCATGACGCCTGGGCCGTACCGATCACGTTCGCAAACAAATTTTTGTGCATAGCGTGTTCCACGCTCTCTCCATAGTAGTTGGTGACCAGAATCACTTGTCACACTGAAACGAGATTCGTCAGAGAACATCACTCTAGACCAATTTTGATGATCCCACCAACATGTTCCTTACACCAGCGTAATCTCTCTCGACGACGGCGTGGTTAAACTTGGATGCAACGTACGGGCTTCCCTGCATACAAACCGACATTATTTACTCGCCGTGAGATGGTTCTTGCAGAAAGATGCGTACCGGTAGCGGTTGTTAGATTTGCAGCTATCTGTCCAAGAGTGAAATTTCTGTTCCTTTTCGCCACGAGGGCTACATAGTGATACTCTGAAGGTGTGGTGTTCCTACCACGACCCCCGATATGCTTTTGCAAAACATTTCCACCTTCAGCAGCCGTCTTTAATCGGGAGGTGGAACTTTTTTACACACCCATTGCAGCAGTCACAGTGGTGACACTTTGACCTGCTTCCAGTCGTCCAACGGCTCGTCCACGATCGTAGATACTCAAATGATGTCTTGCTGACATTTTACTCTTAAGTATTTCAAGAACCAAACAGAATTTCAGAGAAAAACCTTTTTTAACTTCCAGAACTATTTTTGTTAAAAACCAAACAGCGTGAATTTTCGTACGAATCTTGAGCGTGTATGCACTTTTATACAGATAACGAGTCTTGGTCTACCACGCCATCTGAACTTAAATTTATTTCCATTGGCCAGGTGGTTGAGGTACAAATTTGCATAAACCACTTGTTCCTTAGCAATTGTCAAGCAGTGTATTTTGGCATTCTCTGTTCCTTTTAGGATTTTCAACTTATATTAAAAAATATATTTCCTTTTTTTTCATTACATCTTTTTTCCTTTTCATTTAAGAAGAAAAACATTTAAGAACGGCAATTCACAATATTCTACAGGCAGACACACTTTGCCACATCATTTTAATAACCAATATGGTGCAATATTTTGCGCAGTTTAACACTTGCTTACAGGTTGAGGCGGATTTAAATGTTGGCTCTGATTTGTAGTTACATCTTTTTTTTCCGTCACTGTTTAGTGAGCTGAACGTATCTAGAATAATAAATTTCCAGTGGAATGATCGGGAAAAATTAGCATCGTAAATGCACTTTGAAGTTTCACATATTTAGATTAAAATTAAATAATAAATTTATAAATATTTATTTCCTTCTCCCCAACAAGAATAATTGAGCCACCAATAGTTTGGTACACCGAAAACTACAACTCTTTATCTCTCTAACGCCACACACACACACTCACACACACAAACACACACACACATACATACACATACACACACACGCACGCACTCAAATAGTTTAAACTCATCTATGAAATGTTATTCCTCCGAGGTCTTTTTGCTAGTCGTGATTGGTGCTTAGTCTAATACAATTTGAAGGACAACGACCGAAATAAAACATACGTTCCAACTTTCTCCAGATTAAAATTTTTAAAGAACGAAATAAATATTACTGTTACCACAAGATTATTATATCACTTGTGATCAAAGCTATAGCAAGGATTTTTTTCAATACATGAAAATAATCCTTGGCATTAAAAAAAAAAAAAAAGAAATTCGTTTGGAAGAGTGAAATATGCGAAAACAGTGAAGACCATTACAGTAAATAATTCCATAAAATATCTGACTTGCAAAGGATAAAGTAAAAGGAGGACAGGGAAAATCAAAATATGGACAGTATTTTGATTGGTAATATTTTAGTGTTTGTTATTTTGAATTCAAAAAAATGAAAAAAAAAACCATTCAAATGTAATATTTCAAACTTCTATAGCGATTGCTACGAGTATAAAAGTGACTTTCATGGAACTGACGATACCTTATAAAAGGGGTCTCTAACCTATTTCTCGCAGGCCAGAACCGGCAACGAAAGCTAACAAACTGCGGGGGGAAAAATGGTAACAGTTTTCTGGGGGGGAAATGCATAAAAAGAAATATAATCCCAGAAAACTTCTAGAGCAACCACTGGGCGCTTAATCTAAATAAAACTAAGAATATATGTGTGTGTGTGTGTATGTATGTATGTATGTTCCGTACACAAATCGTTTACGTCGGATCTCGACGAAATTTGACAGGGAGTTATTTAGGCACCCGAAAAGGAACGTAGGGAAGGGGAGGGATTTCAAACGCTAAAAAAGTACCGAACCGTTCGAATTTTATTTTTAGGACAAGAAAATGGCATTAAATGGCTCTTTGCGCACGAAATAGTTAGCCGATCGGTTCGATTTGAGTCTCATACGGAAGCCTGCTAGAAATACATCCCTACAAGATTTATTCCGCTGGAAATGAAACCGCCAAGGCTGTAAAATCATCAGGAGAAAAGTTATAAGCACTTTTGAGCAAGGGAAAATCAATTTTAAATCGGAAATTTATCGTCTGCCGGCAGCTCAGTTTTCGTTACTTTTTATTGAGAAGAAAGATCCATTGTCATTTTCTTCTCGAGTGTGAACAAATAAAATTCTTGCTTTTGTTTGGTGGCTTTTCCTGTAATCAGGGAAATTAAAATTTTTTCTTTTTAGTTATTTTTCTGCGATCTGTCGAGATATTTTACAGATTTTTTTTCTTTGTTCAAGGCTTTGTTCAAGGCTCCAGAACTATAAACTATTTTCTAAAAAATTAAACACGATATTCTTTTACTTGCCCTATATCTTGCCTCGAATTCCCCTAATGACAGGCAGAAAATGTTGTAATAATACTTATGAACGTAGTAATGACAGCAAGAGGCATGGAAATAGCCAACAGCTACAACGAATAACGTAATGTAACAAAATTGTTCAGATGAGCAGCGCAGTAGAACCTCTTTTATCCGGCCTCCTGTTTATCCGGACCTCCTGTTTATCCGGATCGAATTAGTAGAGTAAAAAAGTTACATTAACTGAAATAATAATTTTAAATTATGAGAGCAAGGATGGAATTATTGATTGAACGTATAACTCCTGTATAGAACGTACAACAAAGAACAGTACGAGGCTGACAAGCAACATGGCGTACTTAGAGCGTCAGTCCGACCTTATGCCACTGCAGCTGAACTATATTTTTGCAATCATTTGCAAGAAACGATGCTATGTACTTTTGTTAAAAAGCATTGTTTTTGCTGAAATAAAAGATAAGTCTCTAATTTAAGAGTGTGTTTTCTTAATACCCATACTACCATCAGGATTAACCAGATTTTCGCTAAACTGAATTGCCATTAATCCCAGTTAGTCCAGACAAATGAGGTTGTACTGTAGTTACAATTGAAGATCCCCCTCCCCCCTTCCTCTTTCTCTCCCAATTTGCTGCATAAGAACAAATCAGATCAAAATCTTTTCGACGTCCATAATTTGTTTGAATGATAATTAAACGGCTGAAAAATAGAGCAAAGAAACATTTATGATAAAACTTAAAGTCCAATTAAAAACTAGTACACTCATTTTTTCTTCATGTAATCTCAAACTCCTTTATAAATCATTCAGAGAATTTAAATTTACTTAATTTATGTTTCAGTAATTTTTATAATTGTGATGACATTTCTTAAATACTCCGACTGAAAATTTGGAAAAAAAATAATAAAATATTTTTTACATGTTTAAACGAAAGTTAACCTGTCTGCATGTAAGAATTTGTAGTCCTGTACCTACTGCAAACCGTTCGATAAATGTTAAAGTACCATTTAGTGGGGAAAGTAAGAAAAAAACTTTCATATGCGTGAATTTAAAAGCGTAACTAAAATGCAGAACGAAAACAAATCTAGTAAAATATTGTCTTTGCTTCTAAAGCTCTTCAATTTTTAAAATAATTTGACGAATAATAAAGAAATTTGGTAATAGCCATTGTAAGGCATTTCCAACTTCTGATTTATTTATTTATTTTTAATATTGAAATCTCATTATTATAATTTTCTCTCTTTCTTCTTTTTTTTCCTTCTTTTCTTTTCTTTTTGCATTTAAACCTATGCACAGGGTAGTGAATGAAGAGAAAACTTTGCAAAAACTTTAGATGTACGTGGTTGACTAGTCTAATTAGCCTTTTTTTTTAACCAAGTACACAAAATGGTCCTCTAGACGAGTGAGATTAACCCATATACTTTCCTAATAGTGAAACCGGTTGTATATATTAAATATTTAAGGAGATAAATATTTTCATGTTTTTTATTCGTTTTGTTGATGTTACTAACATGTTTAGATTAAAATACTAATACAAAAGTATGAATTTCTTCAAAAATATTTTATTTATTGATTGATTTATTTATTTCATAAGTTTTGAGAGGAAAAAAAGAAAAAGTTCTTAGACGTCGTACAGAAATGGAAGAAAGCCGAAATACATTCAGTGCTGAGTTATTGCCTTTCAATTACAATCTAAAGAAATCTTATTTATCATCCTAACATAGCAATTGCTTACAGTTGTTCCCATTGCATACATCAAACGCTACTTCATTTCTTGAGATGCAACATGCAACTACTGCATTGTTTGCTGTGCTATTCAGTGTTGCCAGATGGTCAAATCCATATTTCCCCAATTACCTCCCAACTTTTCCCCAAAAAGCGATGTTTTCTATCAAAATTCCCCAAATACAAAAATTATTTTTCCACTAATATTTTTATAAAATGAATCGACTTTCTCTGATATTTTTGTCTCTTGAAATTTTTTTCCCCCCAAATAGCCAAACTTTCTTATAAAATTCCCCCAACTTTTTTTTTCTTCCCATTTTCGCTTTTTTTTTTCTGGCTTTATCTTTTTTTACCTTCTTTACTAATAATAAAGCTGAAAGTCTCTCTCTCCGGATCTCTCTCTCTCTCTCTCTCTCTCTCTCTCTCTGTCAGGATCTTTGTGACGCGCATAGCACCTAGACAGTTCGACTGATTTTCATGAAATTTGGCAAAGAATCAGTTTGTAGCATGGAGGTGTGCACCTTTAAGCGATTTTTCAAAAATTCGATTTTGTTCTTTTTCTATTCCAATTTTAAGAACATTTTCTCGAGCAAAATTATCATGAGATGGACGACTAAACTACCAAGTTATCATAATGTGGAACCGTAACGTAGGCAAGTCAATTGGCGAGAAATTCATCATGCATTATTTGTAAATATACAGGGGAACCAAATACCTTTTAATTTTCTACTGCGGGCAAAGCCATGCGGGTGCCATTAGTCATAAATACAAGCGCCTGTCCGAGAGATAAGAAATAGCCATTTTTTTTTCCACTCGCATTTACTACTCTGCTTCTGTATGTGCATTTAAACTATGATTTTTGTATATATTTATCCAAGAACATTCTTCGTATACTTATTTTTTGCCTGTTTCACGTATCAACTAGTAACTCAAGCAAAACTATTAATACAAATTCCGTAGCATAATATTCCACATAATACGAAATGCGAATTTCATAAAGTTGAGCAAAGCTAAACCAACGCTGTTTGAACGTAACTACTAGATGTCAAGACGCAAATTTAATCACAATTTTTTCCCCAGGTTTTCCCCAAGAAAAAATTTTTTCCCCAAAAAATTCCCCTCAAAATCCATTTCCCCAAAATTTCCCCAGAGAGCACCAGATTTCCCCAAAATGGGGAAATTTCCAACAATCTGGCAACGCTGGTGCTATTTTAAATCTTCTTCTGAAGTAATGTATTTTTAAATAAAGAGGTATTGACATTTGAGAGAGAGAGAGAGGAGGAGGAGAAAAACAAAAACGAAACAAAACACAGAAAAAGGGAGAAAGCAGCAGGTATAGAATGCGAATTGATAAAACCGTCTGAGTTTTGAAGTTACTATAGAGGAAGAAGAAAGAATAGCGTAATCGTCTTTACTGATAAGAACTGCCTCAGAAAGTTCACTTGTCAGTAATTAATAAATCAAACTTTGCATTTTATTATTAACAAGCTACGTTGCCCAGCATTACACGGTCTATTTCAAAAACCAATGTTGCGTCAAGTGACGCATGTTTAACATTCAGCCTTAAATAAAAGAAAAAAGAATAGCGTAAAATTTTCCGTCAACGTGTAGAAAAGAACGATGTTATGACTCAAAATTTAAGTTTAAAATACTTAGGATTCTTGTAATGCTCCAAAATGTAACTAAACAACCACATTAACAACCACACTAAACTTTACATTAATTTCCAAAATGTAAATGTAATAATTTTATCATTATTATTGGGTTTAAATATTCCGTTTCCCGGATTTTGTTTCGACCCCCCCCCCTCTCCAACAAATTGGTATTCAGGAAATAGGTGACAGAATTATTGCGAATTAACAATTTTAAAAAAAGCAATAAAAACTGCAAACTGAGATGCGTTTGGGAATTAGAATTCGTTTGCAATTGAGCAATAACTTCTGGTATAAAATAATCTTACCGAAAAGATGACTCTTTGACGAAACAATTCAATATATGCACAACGAAATCACATTTTTTTAATCTTAAAACCTTTTTTTTTTTTACAAACTTGCATAAAAATTCACATTGAGTCGTCACCTATTTTACTGGTAATAATAACTTTTAATGGTAAGAAGTTTAAGTTAAGGAAATAATATCTGGACTTATTTTCAGCTGTACCATAAATATTTTTCATACAAGTGTTGAGAGTCAAAATGCTAAAACAACTGACATTGTTTGACGTATAGCCAAGGTAGGATCCTTGTCAGTTATGTCGCCGGGCCCCCTCCCGCCCCCAAAAGAAAAGAAGAAAAAGAAAAAGGGGGTAATGAAGAAAAAAGGGGGAAAAGAGAAGAAAGAAAAAAAAGGGGGGATCAAACCTGCTTACTGGAAAACAATTAACCACAACAGTAAATACCAAAATGGTAAATTTTACTTAATCTTCACGTTTTCTATTACTCGGAGTTGTTTCTCCCTTTTTTTCTTCCAATTTTTTTTCTTTCTTTCTTTCATTCTTTTCTTTCTTTCTTTTTTTTTGCTTCAGTGTCACCCCCTCCCAGGACCCAGGTCCTTAGTTTCCGACTAGGCTGACATGACCTCTCGTTGGACCTTTATTCATGAAACAGTAGTTTCCTCGTTTTACTATGATTGTCATTCTAGATCACTTTAAGTTGGTTTGATTTCACAATACTTTCCGGTAACGTAATTTATTGCTGAAAATGATACACATAAACAAATATCCTATTGAAAATAAAAACAATTGAAGATTTTCACTTCTATTGAACTAGGTTAGAACTACTAACACTCGAGTAGAACTGAGCAAGCTAGTGAAGATTCAACTCCACACCTACAAAACTCGTTTGCTTGAATCTTTACTATTCTTGAATAATGGACAATTTTAGAAGACTTCAATCTTCCAAGCATGAGAACGTTTTAAATGTGTTAATGCTACTAATGAAGATTTTTTGTTTCCTTCAAGGAATCCATGAATGCGAAGAGTTTAATTTATCCAACATTGATTCAGTTTTAAAATATTTTTACTAAAAATTTATTGTACCTATGGATTAAATCATCTCGCATCAATTGTTACCGAAAATAGTTAATGCTGAACTTTAAACGACATTACTGGCTAAAAACCTCGTACCTCGAAACTTCGTTGAACACATGTTAGTGATAAATTCATATACTTATGAACTGTAACTACTTTATGGTGACTGGAGAAGGAATTTCAAAAGAATTTTCCATAATAATAAATAAATTAACTATATGTGTTTATCTCGATATATGTTACGAATACAAATATAAATTAAACAGTACAACATAGTTAATAGCAAAAATTTATGAGATAAAATAAAAGTACATAGTATATTAAACTTACATCCTCATTATCTATTCAGCCAGAAAAATAACGTTCTAAATGAAATAAACAGCTATCGTCAGCTTTTCTTGCACTGCCGACAGCGCTTAGCCAGTATTTGTTCGCATCCACCAGCCTCCCACGGGCACGTCAGGACCTGCGAGTGCGGCGGGGCACAGGCCCACTCGATTGCCGAGTGCGGCCCGACCCAATACAGCCGCGGAATCAGTCCCGATGCGATCCCGGCACTCCGCTAAAGGGAGGAGGCGGCAGGAGCCCATTAAGCGGGCCTCGTGATACCTCGGTCGGGAATTTCAATAAACTGTAGGAGAACGGGCACTGCAGTCAGTAGGGCCCAGCAGACACAGACTAATAGCAGTTATATGAGGTGAAACCACGAATCGATGTCGTAACTTACAATATGTTTTAAGCTTAGTGAATGAAAGCAATATTCATTCATGTTTATAGAGTTTTTCTTTTTTATTCTCTTGCAATTACATTAACATTCTGAAACTGTCTGAAGCTTGTGTTTTACTCCAAGAGAGAAACGTGGAACGGAATGTTTTACCTGTTTTGGTTGTTTCTTAAACAACCTCAAGGTAGCGTATTCAAGCTCTAGAATTATGAATATTTTGAGCATGGAAAAAACTACAATACAGCTAAGATAAGCCATTTCTGATATAAATATTGATTTTAGAAATCTACGCTTGACAAAAAAAAAGAAAAGTATAATCCCTTCTAAAAGTAAGGAGAACAATACTTAGCTATTTTTATGCTTAGAATAGTTTTAAATACGTATAAAAAAGAGAAAGGTTTTAAAAAAGTATTGATTTGCTCTTTTCGATGTACATTTATAATATAGCAATTACTTTAGCGCAAACGCAAAAAATGAAAAAAGAAAGAAACAAACTCAGTAGTTTCTTAAAAAGTACATGAATTCCATTATCTGACTAAGAAATCGTTTACCCCATTTTCACAAGAAATAAATGGCAGCAATTTTTGCAAACCCCCGATGCTTTATTTACGAAGAATGCAGAAAGTGTTTGGTGTATTTTGGACCACATTGTTAAACAATAATCTAATTTGTGTAAATGATTAAGAAGCCATTTTTAATATTTATCCCCAGAAATTGATTTCATTAAGAGGTTAATACCTTAAATTGGCGCAGATTAAAAAAAAATATCACGAGAGGTTTACCCGGGCAGGAGGCAAATTGATTGCTGAAATCTGTTCCTTCCGTCCTTATTCTCTCAATTACGAGAATGGAAAGCGTTAAATATCGCAAAAACTCGCAATTTAGAAGCTCTAATTATGTTTAATTAACGGAAAGTTGGTGCGCGCTAATCATTCCTTAATAGGGGCAACTTTCCAGAGCAGCGGATATTCTAATGTGACCGCCATGTCAATTTGGAAGCAAGTTTTTTGGAGTAAATGATGTTAGGATTCTAGAAAACTATCGCTCTTTATCAATTTCTCTCCTCCCCCCCCCCCCCCCAGAAAAGCTTTGGTCATAACAATTCAGAATTATTTTCTGGTGGTGGGGAAGTTTATAACATACCTTATATATATATATTTGGTCTCTTGAGTGACGACTTAACGAGATTTTACTGTATATATATATATATATATATATATATATATATATATATATATATATATATATATATATATATATATATATATATATATATATATATATATATATATATATATATATATATATATATATATATATATATATATATATATATATTGACCACTTAGGCGGAGTGACTACTTATGTGGAGTGGGAAATTAAGGAAGAAAAAAAAAGCCTTACTAATATTTATGAATAGCAGTAGAATTCTGTGAGAAAAACAATAGCTTATGTAAGAAATGTCTATAAATTAGTGGAAAATTTAAAAAGGGGAAAAATACTAATGATAGTTACTTTGTTTTGTTTTCTCTTACTTATACATTACTTAATAACAACAACTTATTTTAATGTAGTCACGGTACATTAATACAATCCTTCAATGTTGACTGATGAAGTTGTTGCTTACGGAAAAGAACTATCTCTTCTAACGTACATCAAGCTTTAAATTTTGTGTTTTTTGTTCCTTGTGAACGGATGTTAAATACTGACTAACTTTCTCCAGGTATTAGATTTTGTCTGTCTTGCTGGAAGGAGTTAGATTCATTTTCTCGGCACTTGGCAAAGTCACTGCAAGAATTATGCTTTGAATGACCAGAACCGAGGATCGAGATTTCAAGGAAAATAAATATCAAACAGCCTTTCAACTAAATCTGACACTATTTTCTAAGAACCGATAAAAAAGGAATTTTAGAAAACAACTTTTGAGTGACTAGTTAGGCGGGTAAAATTAAATTTGGTGACCAGTAAAGGAGGGTCATTTTACATAACTGTGAATGAGACCTTGTCGGGACCAAAGAAAAACGACCACTTAAACGGAGTGACCACTTACCGGTCGACTACTTATTGAGGTTTCAATGTATATATATATATATATATATATATATAGTGAAATCCCGTTAGCTCCAGTAAAGTCATGGCAAATAAATCTGGGCTGAAAATGTACTTCGCTGAAACGAATATTTCGTTGTATTGTTATTCATTCTAACGGGATTTCACTGTATTACCATATCAAGATTGGCAGTGTGGCTTAAAATCAAAGATTCCTGGGATTTTTTTAGCCTCAACCCACCTTCGCTGTGTTTCTCATTTAAATAATTGCATAATGGAAGTGTTAAACAAAATTCCTATCCATGATAAATAATAATGATCTAAGTAATTAGGATAAGTTTTTTGTTAATTACTATTGCTTTGTTTTAAGTGTATTAAGAAAAAAAAATTGTTCTGATTTCAGAAATAAATATGACAACACAATATAATTACTTTTTTGTTAACATTTTAATTCAAAATTGAAAGCTTTTTTTTATGTTATTTGAAAAATTAAAGATGCATGATTCTTAGTTATTCTACATGATTCTTGTCATGTAAAACGTAATGTTAATTATTAACAAATTATTAATTGCAATGAGGGCCTACTTTTCTAGCAAAAGAAGTACAGGAGCCCTATTTCACTCAAATCTCTTTTTTTTTGGACGAAAAAAGCAAAATTTCATCTAAAATACTAAAATTTACTTAAAATTGAAAAAAAGGGCAGCGCCCAGAGTCCGTGAGCTCCCAAACAAGCTAAGCCTTAATTGTAACTTCTATGTGAACAATGTGAATATAATGTTAGCATTATAAATACAGACACTGTTAACATTTTTCAATACAATGCTAACCTTTTAATGTTAACATTATTAACATTAACATTATTAACACAATATTAACATTATTAACATTAACATTATTAACACAATGTTAATGTTAACATTATAAATACAATACCAACATTATTCAATACAATGCCAACATTATTCAATACAACGTTAACATAATGAATATTAACATTATCTTCATAGTGTTAAAAATTATACATACAATGTCAACATTATAAATACAATGCTAACTTTATGAATACAATGCTAACATTAATAATATAACATTATTAACACAATATTAGCATTATTAACACTAACATTATTAACACAATGTTAATGTTAACATTATAAATACAATACCAACATTATTCAATACAATGCCAACATTATTCAATACAATGCCAACATTACTCAATACAACATTAACATAATGAACATTAACATTGTATTCATCGTGTTAAAAATTATAAATACAATGCCAACATTATAAATACAATGCTAACTTTATGAATACAATGCTAACGTTAATAATATAACATTAATTGTCAGCTATAGTGCAGTTTACCCAATATTTTATAGTATAAAGTACTAATCTTTAGTTGGTAATGAAATGTTTCAATTTAAACCACATATTTCGTAGTGTCAGAACTATCAAGTTTATTATGTCACACTCAGTAAGCGAAAGAAAAAATCCCCCCCCCCTCCTTTATTACGTGTTACACGAAATAAACACTGAAAGAAAAAAATTCAGCATCCTGTTATCCTGTTATCAGAGGGGAGAGAGGGCACCCGATTTCCATTATAAAACTCCGCGTTTCGAATGGAACTTCCAACTCCGCCGACCCCCTCCACCCTTATTCTCTCCTCCCTCAAACGTTCCATTAGTTTTATCCACACACAGACTGACTGACCTTTAGCAGAGATTAAGTTGCTAAGGTTTCCGTATAAATGAAGTAGACTGCAAATTAGGACCCTCGGTGCGGTCGTTTGGAAGGGGAATCATCTGGCGAGGTGGTATTTTCATCACTCTATTAACGGCTCCGCCCCTCGAGGGGAGGGGAGACATCCCCCCTCTAGCTCCTGACACCTTTTCGATAACCGAAAAGAGGAGAATAACAGGAAGGACAATTTGATTTTGAATCAAATTTGTGCACGTGAGAGATTTCTTTTTTATTGGCCGTCTATTAAAATATTGCCTGATTTGCGTATCTATGCCTGAATGGGATTATAATGGGGAAAATGTCGACTCGCATGGTATTTTAACGATCCGGAGTTTGGCTTTTGATTCACTTGCAAATGAGGCTCTGCGGGCAGCGAATTACAACTACTGATGTGAAGCTGCGTTGTTGTAGCATTTTTGCGGTGAAAATAAGCTTAAATAGACATTTTAATTTATCTTTAAAGTGGGATGTGCGCACAATGACAAGTTCTTATGGCTAAACTTAGTGAATGTTAACACAAGAATAAATTTTGATATAGTACGTGGCCAAGCTTCCTTTTTATTTAATACTAGTGGTACCCGCACGGCTTTGCCCGCAATAGAAAAATTAAAAGGTCTTTTAGTTCATCTGTATATTTACAAATAATGTATGGTGAATTTTCTCGCTAATTGGCTTGTACCCATGTTACGGTTCCACGTCATGATAATTTCGTAATTCACTCGTCCGACTTATGATAATTTTGTTCTTAAAATTGGTATAGAAAAAGAACCACATCGAATTTTCTAAAACTCGCTTCTAGGTGCACACCCCCATGCTACGAACTAACTTTGTGCTAAATTTCATGAAAATCGGCTGAACGGTCTAGGCGCTATGCGCGTCACAGTGATCCAGACATCCTCCGGACAGAGAGACTTTCGGCTTTATTATTAGTAAAGATTAGCAAAAGCTCGATTTTACAAAGAAAGTCACCAATTTTGGACGTGCATTTTAAAATACTCTGAAAGTTTCCGAGCACGTTAAAATCGTCATTTCCGACTAATTTTCACAATTTTTGTCTTTTCTTTAATTGGATAAACAGTTTATTTCGATTTATAAAACTTTTTAAGCCAAAGGTAGTAGCAAATTTTATCTTTGTATGAGCATAATCTTCAATAAAAATATTTAAGTTAAAATTATAGTGCTCATCTTCTTCTTTTTCTTCTTTTTTTTTTTTTTTTGAAACCAAGTTAAATTTGTTTTTATACCAGTTACTATGGAATATACAAAAGCAATAATTATTACAGTTATGCTTCAAAAATGACGGTCAACATGCATTCGGCGGTGTGAAAAATAGATATTTAGTTCGAAATGCGAACGAAAAGTTTTTTGTGATTACAATGCTTCTTTTCAAATGACTTTTCCGGCCCCCCCCCCCCCCTCCATAATGTTTGCCCCTATATTTCACACCTAGTTTTAAAAATATTGGACCCCCTTCAGGCCAGGGTCCCTGCCAGCAGGTGCCGCTCCCCCCCCCCCCCCCGTGCACGTCCTGCCAACACACAACATCCAGCCCTGGCAATCATTTGAAATTTGACGCCTTGAATTTAAATTAGGGTTGCAAAAAAGCCAATAGTATAAACAGGAAATCCAACGAGTAGGATCCTATCACTATCCGAGATTGCGAAAAACATAATTTGTGTATTCAAAACCTCAAAATTCAAGATTTTTTTATTTTTGTTTTTGTTTTGTTTTGAATTGTGAAAATTGAAGAGTAAAATGTGCAAATCAGAAAATAAAATTAGGGACTGAGATATCCAACCCGAAATATTTTGAATGAAAAATATTTTTCTCACGAATCTGACTAGACCAGTAAAGTTACTAGATAGTGAGGACAGGCGGGAGGGGGGTAGAGGGAGACGTAAACAGTCCTACCGATTGACCAATAAAGACATTTTCCCAGTTCAAAACCTCAATTTGGTATTATTTATTTATCGATAATTGTTTCATTATTTATTATTGATTAAAGTCGGTTGTTAAAGAAATAAAAAGAGTCGAAGTATTAAAAACAGATAAAATTTAATAATTTAAAATTACTACAACTAATAATAATAATGGGTAAGCAAATTTATTAATTGAAAATCTTACATAATTAAAAACTGAGCGAATGTACCTATCTGTGCAATGTCCGAGTTACTAATCCCTAGAACCCTACTATAATGGCCTGACTTCTCCCGAACGTCAGTAAACTAACCATCGAACCAGGTATCGATGGATTCGTAATTTTTCCGTCTTTAAGTTGACTATTAAACATAACATTGAAATTTGTAGAATGAAGAAAATCATTGAGAAGAAACATCTCTTGCCATTTTGTTTTCCCGAATATAAACAAGTAAAATTCTGTTTTTTTTTTTTTTTTCTTTTTGTTATCCGGAGATTTAAAATGTTTTTCTTTTAATTATTTTTCCGGAATCTGCTGCAAAGTTTTATGTTTTATGTTTATTTATTTATTTTTTTTTTTTTTTTTTTTGTTCAAACGTGATTGTTTGATTCAAGTGAACACGCGTCCCTTGACAAAACTTTTATTTTCGAGAAAGACCATGCAAAGCCGGACAACGCAGTTAGTAAATACTAAAAAAGTACGAATGTATTTCGGAACTTATTCAAACGTTGTTTTTCAGTTCAAAATTTGTATAATAAAGGACAGATTTAGTGTTACTGAACATTACTGTAACAATTGATTACATAGTTCTTTTTGTGGTACAAGTTTTGAATATTAACTAATGGAAATATCAAAATATTCCAAATTATTGCTTTGCAATTTAAAGCAAGCATAGAGAAAGCACTTCTGTTTTGG
This sequence comes from Uloborus diversus, assembly GCF_026930045.1. Lineage (NCBI taxonomy): Eukaryota > Metazoa > Arthropoda > Arachnida > Araneae > Uloboridae > Uloborus > Uloborus diversus. The sequence goes on from NC_072739.1 coordinate 157,860,528, forward strand.
AGAGAAATGTGCTCTTATTTATGTCCAAATATTTAGTTTCTTCTTTTTGAGATTGGAAACTAATTTCAGTTAGGATAGGATTCTGAAAATGGACCACTCCACGGAAAAGCATGCTTCATTTCAAAAGTATAATAAACCTTTTTTTTTTTTTTTTTTTTGTCTTAGAAACTAATAGTACATTTTTTTCTTTGTATTCATTAAATTACTATCAGATACAGGAAGAATTGACGTAATGACGAAGAAAGTAACTGGCACGAAAATACTAACCTAGAAAGAAAGTATATTTGCACAGAACTCCCAGATGATAAGTTTTGCAGAAAAATGGTTTTACTTTTCAAGTTTTTACAAGAAATTTAAGTTTTTATGAGAAAATCAACGGTTGAACCGCAAAAACTGCAACCAATGATCAAACAGTTTAGCTGGAATGTTTAACAGTTAATAAAGTTTTATTACACATACTAGATGTAGTTTTATTTGCTTTGAATAATTAACGTTACTAGAAAGCGAAGTGTGTTTGAAAAGATTTCCTACTACTTTGAAGGTTTTTGATACCTTATAAAATGTTTTCCACTATTTTTTTCTGGCTTAGTCAAAAAAAAAATCCACGATTTTTTTCCTTCTAGTTGGCAGTTACTCATACTGATGAAATTACACTTATCTTCTTATGTGAAGTGGTTACAAGGCAAGTTTGCAGCAGAATGTTTGCACTTTTACAACTGTAAAGATTAGTCGATTCTATCAATAAGCAGACTAAATAAAGTCTGAAAAACGAGGGTGGGTGTTGCCCCACATCACTTCCAGAACACGTACAAATAATTATTGTTTTTTAAGTACAAAACACTTTTAGAAAGTTGATACTCCGTACTATGCTGATAAGGGCAGGTAAAGAGCAGTAACTGCAAATTTCTCATTTTTCATTTTTTTGCATTTTTGCCATCTATTGTATGTTATCTTTATTGTACAAGCTCGTTTATTTGGTTTCCGCTGAGAAATAGGCGCGAAAAAGACTTCTAATTCTAACATTTCCCTATGGTTAGTATTGAATCCAAAACGCGTTTCTTCAAATAACTTGAAACCACATTTCTGCAGACACTACCGTTTAGCTACCCATGGCAGTGTGATGCACAATCGTTGTTTACATTTACAAAAAAAAAAAAAAGGCCAAAATTAAAAATTCCAGGAATAAAGTGCAAATATAAGCGTAGAAGAATAACACTTGTGGATTGAGTAAAATACTTCTTTATTTTTTTTTTTTTAATGAAGTTCACTTAGCTGATGAAAATGTTAACTATCAAAGAATTTAGCGAATTTGCTGTCTTTTACGATCGTTTAAGTAGAATTGTCGCAATGAGAAGAATGAAGTCAGTTGTTGGCAATGCGACTTGTAGCTTTGCCCTCCTGCTAACATCTCCTCTGTTGACCACCTTCGAGTTAAGGTGAATTTGAACGCGCAAATATTCTTTGTTCGTACCTTGTTATTCCTCCATGTATAAAAGTTTCCCCCTCCCATTCTGAAATATGTGTCAAGTAGCCGCAGGTAGTAAGCTCCTGGTTCAGGAAAATAATAAGCGCTGTTTTGAACTAAGATTCATAACGTACTTAGATTTGAACCTTATTTTTGCGTGTCAATGTTTGTCAAAGAATGTTTCATGTAAGACGATTCAAATAAAAAAATCTCTTTCGAATTTGAATTCTATGAATTTCAGGTTAGCGTATTAATATTTCTCAAAAAATGTTTTATGTAAAGAGATTTATATAGAGAAAATAGCTTTCAAATTTGGTTTCTAAATTTCGAATACGGTTTATTTATAAATCAAAAATTTATAAAATAAACTTTTTGTTCAAGTGTTAAGTTATTAGTAAAAAGTAACTGAAAATCGATCCTTCAGAATTTTTTTTTTTTTTTTCATAGATCTTTTAGTGCAAGCAAAATAATAAATAAATATAAATAAAATCTGTATACCAACCACATTAAAGTTGTTTTAAGGAAAATACTTGATGCCTTTTTTTTAGAAAAAAAAAAGACATTTTAGTACGGCACACGAGACATTTTTTTTTCCTTTTTAAAAGAAGTACACATACATTTAAAAATATATATATAATAACAATATACATAACTACAAAATGGCTTACAGTGCAACGATGTATAATTTTTTATGTACAGTATTTTGGAACAATGTTTTGTTAGACATGGTATGAAATAGAATTAATTCACTGATAGCAAATTTGGGGAACTACAAAACACTTATAATTTCCACGTTTGTAATACCCGCAGTAAAACAACTTTTCTTCAATATTTATTAAGAAAGTGATCACGAATTAACCCAAAAATTTTGCAACCGTTTTCAATTAAGCATAAAAACTCATTACCTCATGTCTTGAACAGTTAAGATGCCTGTCCCATTTTACAAAAATGATGGTATACAGCAGTACCTCGATTAGCCGAGCTTCGATTAACCGAGGTTTCCGTAAACCCAGCAGATAATAAAGTTTATTTAAAAAAAAAATAATGTAAGTTTGATAAAATGATGAATTTTCAATTTGAAAATAAAAACAGTTTCTGGAAATTTGTGTTTTTTAATGCTTTTTTCAATAATTTTACTTGGTAGTGTTAAAAAAAATTCAGTTGACTATTTTAGACTTACTATAAATTATTTTCTATTTTAGTGTTTTATCTGTAAAACGTTACTTTTTATGTGTTCATTTTTTAAAAAATATTCGATTGTATTTCTAATTAATACATTTAAAAAATTGCTACCCTGGCAAGTTTTTTTTGTTTTCATACAAAGTTTCTGTTAACCGAGATTTCTGACATCCGAGGCATTAGTGGTACCAATTAGGTCGGATTATTGAGGTTCTATTGTACTATGAAGATTCATAAATTGAGGAACAGACAAGCAATTAAAGTTACAAATAAACGCTTTAGGGCTTCAGAGACCCAATTTTTCTTTTTATCTCCCTGGCCTTTTTTTTTTAGCGTTCAACCCATTATAAGATAAAATAATTTATTAATAACTCAAATAGTTAGTTTTTTGACATTGGTAGTTTATATTCAAATTGATGTGATTTAAATTTGTACTCAAACGGATAGAGAGGGGGGGGGAGAATCGAATATTTACTATTGCTTATACCGCTCACTTATTTCAAAAACATCATATCTCAAATTTCAAAAATTAGCAAATTTGAGTTACGTCTTTTTTTTCTGAACTGCCATGAATGAGTAGCATATTTCTGCCAGACTGCATTTCAATGACTTAATATTTCGCGGTTAGGGAATAAAAGTGTCGTTTTTGCATTTTCAAGTATTTTTGGAATTTTCTTTTCAAGAACGTCAAATGTTGGATAGAGCTTGATCCATTAGGAATGAAACACCTATGTTGTTTAGTTAAAGACAATATATTCATTCCAAAAACAATATTGCACAAAAAAGAGCATTTTCTATTCTTATTTTTAAATCAAGAAAGCACTATTTACATTTATATCAGTATTTTGAGGAGAACGATTAGTAACAATAATGACATATTTTGAGGTACTTCAAATAGTATCTTTGAAATTTAGTACATGAGCGTCATAAACAAAACGCAACCTTTTAACACTTACACTTTTCACACTTCTTCTTCATGAAACCAGGGAAGAAACACCAGATTTTCTTGATAAAGACCCAATGCATAAGAAAAAGTTCAATCAGTATCTTGAAATATAGTTTTACGGCATGATATCTTGCATTAATTTTTTTAAATCGCTCTCCTGAAAAATCACGTTTTTTGAGATACGACGTTGTTGAAAAGAGTTAGCGATATGACGAGATAACAGAAGAAGGGATTTTTTAAAGTATTTATTAGCAGTACTATAATAGTAAAATTATAAAAGTTATTTAAATCGAGGTATTGAACTCTAAATGAAATAGAAAAATAATACAGCTTCATTTAAAACGAATTGGGTTTTAAGCTTAGAAATGTTCAGAAGAAACGAAAATATAAGTTGCAGTGGATGATATGCTCGAAAATAGCAGTTGCCATTGCAAGCAATTCAAAATTTCCCAGATTAAAATACGTAAAACGATAGTCATAGATATTTTCACTCCATCATATTAAACTTGCATAAGGAACTTTAAAAAAAAAAAAAGGAAATTGACTCGAGAAAGTAGCGTTTTTCATCAGATAAATGGTGAAACATATCAATACAGGGAACTCAATTTCTGCAAGGTCTAAGAAGAAATTCATCCGTAAAATGAGTCTCGACGCTTCCTTTATTTCCATTTTTTAACCGCAATCGGCATCCGAACTCACAATGCAATGATGTCTTCCAGTCAATTCACTGGGTAAATCTTCCCTGCCTATTTTCCCACGCGCTGCATTATTTCAACGCTAAAACCTCATGTAGTCCTCCAGAAACAAAGGTACACAAACCTCTTGCTGTTTGCGCAGGGCAATTATACACTCGGCAAAGCACCCCTCACTCCCACTTGAGGGCGTCTGGCTTATTGTCACGTTATCAAAGCAGTGCTCATGTCCAAAGAAATAAAAAGATCGAAACCGGCAAGTAGTCAAAAATCAGATGTCCCTTTAAATTGGCTCGTGCTGGTGTATCGCTCCATTGCGCGCGCTTTGAGGGGAGGACTACCCCAGCTGAGATCCATGGATGGCTGACCCTTAAAAGAGGATGAGGGCCCTCGAACGGGAGGTGCAACTCGTAATCCTGCCAGGATTAGAATGGAAAGGGGGGGGGGGGGAAGCAAAACTCTTCATCGCGCATGAGAATATGGTATTTTGAAGTGAGATTTGAAAGTTTACTTTTTGTAGGCTTATTATGTTTTTTTTTTTTTTTTTCGTTTTGAAGGGGCGGGCACTTGGACTTGGCGGGACGATTGTGGGGATCTTTTTCGTAATGCACCCAATTGATGAGAACGTGGTATGAAAAAGCTTTCGCTTTTGCTGCTAGCCGGCTTCGTCGGGAAAAGAGGATTGCGGCGACATTGGAGGGAATTAGCTGGATTCACAATTGTAAAAACTTCTCTTTCATTTATAGAGAGATGGAAAAAGAGAAAGCAGCGGCACTATAAGCGACAGAAAATCACCATTAAAGTTTTGAGTCATTTCTCTGCAGTAGACTTTTCTCCAGTTAGAATAGACCGAGCAGAAAATGAACTTAGCTCAATTTCCTTTCCAAAAATTCATATTATCATTAAAAATTAGCATATGTCGAATGACAGTAATAGGAACGTTTTTATTGGTACATGTAATTATTAATATTTTTTAATTTGGGAGATTTTTACGGTTCTATTTCAAGTGTTTTAGAGGTTGAAATGGAAAAAAAAGTGTGCGAACTCAGTGAATAAAAATCCCTATAAAGTGAACAAACATACCTTCTTTTTTATTTCAACATTTTTTTCGTTCAATTTTGAACAGTTCAAGAAAATTCAACATTGGCGCCTACAGGGGAATTTAAGGCAAATAAAAATATCGCACTTGGAGACGAATTTGTTTCAAACAAACTCTGTTGGGAAAAGCTCTTTATAACCAACTCCCGACTCCAACTCCTAGAATTTTAGGACCGTCGACTCCGACTCGTGTATCGCAAAATTAGTCGGTCTCCGACTTCTTCATCCCGAAAGGACTTCGTCTTCGCATACGTTGGCGGATTTTGGGGGAACGGACGATTTATGAACTTTTGGGGACAATGACCGATTTCAACTCCAGTCTTTGAATTTAAAACCTTCGACTCCCGACTTTGACTCTTTTACCCCAAAATCAGATAACTCCAACTCGGCTGCTCTGGTTTTTACTGTGAAATAATCATTATTGATATAATTTGTTTTTATTTTGACTCTAAAATTCATGCGTTCTGTTTTTGGCAGCGGCTAATGCAGCGAAATTCGGAGTTCTTTAAGTTTTAACATAAAAAGCTGTGTAGATGATTTTTTTTTTTTTTTGATGATGAAGAAAGTTATTTCTTTAAGTTTACATTTTATTGCTTTTATTTATTTTTCAAAGTATATTTATTCATTTTTTAAATTATTTTTTGGTAACAGGGGAAAAACAAGCGTTTTTTTTTTTTTTTTTGATATAATGTATAAATTTAAGTGAGCTTATAATTTTTTACGACTTCTTTTTTTCTTTTTAAAAGCGATTAAAGATTTTTTTAATGGAAAAAATATATTAGCTGTTTTGTTTGAAACGTGTTACTACTATTTTGTTCGTTTATTTATTGTTTTTTTACGTATCTATTTCTTTAGATGAGTGAGGCATGTTTTGTTTCTAGAAATCATCTTAAAATATTAAAAAGGCATGTTTGACATAATTTGTGGTATCAGCTAAATTAGAGAATACTGATTAGACACTAGAAAGTAGATGTTGGTGGACGGGAAGGTAGGCTCGTTTAGTTTAGCACGGAACTTCTTGCTTTTCTTTATTTTTGAATTTATAATTTCAATATCAAAATTAACTAATTGGTTGTTTATTTTTGTGATTAATAATTTATTTTTATCTATTTCCATGCGTTTTTAACACTTAATCCCAAAGAAATTATTTAAAATTTGTTAACCAATGTTTTAGAATTATTTTTAATAAAATTACATATTCTTAACCGACATGAAAGTTCAAATATTTAGTTAGGTACCCATCCTCAGTAGACACTTTTAATTCATTAGTCATTTTTTCATCTTAAGTAGCTACTTAAACCAGGACCTATATTCATTATGAAAATTATTTATAAAAAATTAAATCACCATGTTAACAGCAGAAAAGCAGAAAAAATGTATCGATGCATAAGATTTGCTGGAATAGTGTATTGTGCATCAAATTTAAAAAAATAACATTTCTTCAATCATCTATTTATTTTTCAAAAAATCGAAACATATTAAACAATAATAACACTTTTCTTAAAGTTGTAATTGTTAGAAAAAACTGTAAAATGTATATTTGATTATGTTTATGAAACCCAGTGGCTTATGGTAGTGCTTCGCGCTTTCACGTCGCAGGCCCGGGTTCGATTCCCGGGTGGGACATGGACGACTCTGCCTTTCATCCCTTCAGTGGGTCGATAAAATTTATTTTTCAAGTGTGCTGTAGGAGTTAAACCCAGAACATCTGCTCTTTTCGCTCCAGAGCCCTTGGTCAGGAAAAGTGAGATGGGCACAATAGGTCTTGGTCCTCATTGGCTGTCGCGCTCCTGGATTTGCTTTTGATTTTTAGTTATGTTTATAAACAGTAAATACAATAACTAAAAAACAAAAGCAAAAAAAAAAAATCTAATAGGAGTATTTCCTAAGACGTTTGAGGTGAGGCAAGTGAAACCGAGTCAGACACGCTTATAACCACCTCCCTTTATTTTTAACTAGTGGTACTCGCACGGCTTTGCCCATATTAGAAAAATTAAAAGGTCTTTTGGTTCACCTGTATATTTACAAATAATGTATGGTGAATTTTCTCGCCAACTAGCTTGTACCCATGTTACGGTTCCACGTTATGATAATTTCGTATCTCGCCAATTGGCTTGTTCCCATGTTACGGTTCCCCGTTATGATAATTTCGTAATTTACTCGCCCATCTTATGATAGTTTTGGTCTTAAAATTGGAATAGAAAAAGAACAAAATCGAGTTTTCGAAAAATCGCTTCGAGGTGCACACCCCCATGCTACAAACTAACTTTGTGCCAAATTTCATGAAAATCGGCCGAATGGTCTAGGCGCTATGCGCGTCAGCGAGATCCAGACATCCTACAGAAATCCTCCGAACAGAGAGACTTTCAGCTTTATTTTTAGTAAAGAAGATAAAGAAGAAGAATAAAATTGAAAAAAAAATACAATTATGTATTCAGTGGAAATGACTGAGCAGGCGGTGTATTTCAATTATGTATTGTTTATGAATTTACCCAGAACAGTTTTGTGTTCTAAGGATGATTTAAGTAATTTAAATGAAAAAATATTTTTCCACTGATTATTTGGCAAAAACTGACCAATTATGAGTAATCGGCAATGGGTCAGATTATTTCCAATTAATCGGTGTATCCTTAATCGCTGATATACCCTTATTCCGCACTCTTGCCAATTTTCGAGTTCTTGAAACTATACAGTTATACAATAGATAAAGTCATGAAAATAATTAAGAGTGTTTTTTTCCTTATGAGATTGCATCATCTTAGGGGGGGGGGGAGGGGAGATTAAATATTTCAATTGCAAAATTCCCCTTCTTCATTCATAATTCAGATTCCACTTCCCAATATGTTTCAAGTTAGAAATAGATTCATTTCCTTTCTAATTTTGGAAATTTCATCTTCCTTCTCAGTGTCTAATATTTAAATAAACAAACTCAGAAATCGGTAAATAAGGGAGTGTAGGAAGGAAATTAGATGCAAAAATAAGTTCAGATGTTCGCCGTATTTAAAGAAACTGAATCTTCCAATGCTTTGATCTTTCTATTTTTTAGGGACAGAAGTCAGCGCACATTGCGCTTCAACTTGCAACTGGTTGAATAAGACCAAGCGCTACATTTTTACATGTGGTATACTGTATGAAATATAACATAAATATGTGTTAGTGTGAAAGTTCAAAATCAAGTAAATTTTGACATTAGTCACTAAATATCAATGTCATTTACCAAACATACCGACAAAAGATCGAATATTTTAAGTGAATCTTCGGTGAAGGTCAACATTCTCCAATTTTGGTCTTTCGTGTAACACACACACGTATATATATATATATATATATATATATATATATATATATATATATATATATATATATATATATATATATATATATATATATATATATATATATATATATATATATATATATGAAGGGTGTCCCAAAATTAGTGCAAGGTTTGAATTTTCCGCCATTTTTGCAATAAATGGTTGGCAACCCTGAAAAAAGAACAATTTGACAGCTGAGAGTTTAGGGTAATCAAAAATGGAGCGTTATACGATACAATAACGCGCTTTCATTATTGAACAATTGTTTCAAAAATAATGAAAGTTGAGGCTGGTCAAGCAGTTACTGTTATTGGCGCTCGGTATCGCAACACGGCAATGCACGGGTGGTTGTGGGCTTGTCGACATAGACCTTTGAATTCGAATAACCCCATAAAAAGAAATTTAATAATGTTAAATCACACGATCTTGGGGGCCAATTCTGATCACCGAAATGAGAGAGAACGCGACCAGGAAATGCCGCATGCAGTCATTGAAATGTTTCACTCTCTCTAGGTGTATGGTACAATAACACCCCATTTTCACTAACCCTAAACTCTCAACTGTCAAATTGTTCTTTTTTTATGGCTGCCAACAATTTATGGAAAAAATTGTGGCAAATTCAAATCTTGCGTTAATTTTTGGACACCCTTTATATATATATATATATATATATATATATATATATATATATATATATAGAAAACGCACCTAGTGGGTTTGAGCGATGTACAAATTGCGATAGAACCCTACTCGTTTGGTTTCTAATTCCTACAAATGTCTCCTATCGTAACCATAATTGCGGAAAACATAATTTATACCTGTTTAGTGCCTACTGTGACAAGAGTCTTAAATTTAGATTTTTAATAAAAAAATGTCACTTTTGTTTTCATAATTTTTAAAATATACCCCTATTGTTGTCAGTAAGCGACATTTCTCACACCAGCAAAAAAAGTGACGCAACTCAAAAAAAAAAAAAAAAGAAACAGCATTGATGAAAATCCAGATTTTACGCAATAACAGTTTGAAACGATTTATTCTCAAATATTGAAGTACTATCAAAAAAAAAATTATAATGTGATGTTTACTGGGATTTTTTTTTTTTTTTTTGTCTAAATTAATAATACATACTTTAAGTTCGAAAAGTGTTCCTCTAAAATATAAAATTTTTATGATCTGACAATATTGATTTATATGTCGTTTCCACGTTACCACGCACCAGTTAAGTAAGCTAACTTTGTAGTTGCGTTTTTGCAAGAAAAAGCACTAAAATTATATTTTAAATCAGCAGCTAGTTCGTTTTTCCCTAATTTTGAGTTACGTCACTGTCCTTGCCGGAGTGCGATCTGTCCCTTTATCAATTGAATTCTGTCAGTCTTGCACTGTCAAACAAGACAATTGTGCAGAGGTTTAGGAGTAAACCCAGCAACATAACCAGATTTCATTTCCAGGTTACGATGCGAAGGACGATCCGCGGAGCGGGCTCGTCACACCCCCGGTGCATCCCCCCGCTTTCTACGGCATCGAACGGCGGAGTTCTCCGTACAGCGAGGAAGGCGGCGGCGGGAGCCCGCACCGCAAGGACTCCGGAACCGCCTCGGCGGGGAAGGCGAAGAAGCCTCGACGTCGGAGAACAGCCTTCACGCAAGCCCAGCTGGCCTTTCTGGAGAGGAAGTTTCGATGCCAGAAATACCTCTCTGTTGCGGACAGGGGCAGCGTGGCAGAAGCACTCAGCCTGACAGAAACGCAAGTCAAGACGTGGTATCAAAACAGAAGGTGAGTTTTAGGCGAGTCACAGATACAGTAACCCCTTGTTATATCGCGCTTTTCGGGGGACAAAGAAAAAGAGCGATATATCCGAAAGCGCGATATAACGGAGGTCATTAAAAATAGTTATTAGTCCAATACACAAGAAAATTAGCATTCGTTCTTTTTGACATGATTTTCTGAAGGTTTCGATGTAGTTCACGAATGTAGTATCACACTGATTGAAATTTAAACAAGATTGAAATTTAAGTAAATTTTCACCGTCAGAAAGTTGAAAACATCAAATGGCGAATAAAGACGATCTTTCTGAGCTGCCGCGAGACAAGAGTGAGCATTCTAATACCCTCTTATTCCCAATAGACTTTATAATCCGTTTGACTTGCTGTAGAAAGGATGTGAAAAGCAAAAGAAACCACATTGTTTACAGAAAACTCTTTTGCCCGTCCAGATCGTTCTTCCTTTCTTAATGCTTCTTAATGCTTTAATGTTTCGGGAGACAGAAGAAAAGAGCGATATATCCGAATGAGCGATATAACGAGGCGCGATATAACGAGGGGCTACCCTGTATTCAGGTCCCACTATGTGTAGTTTAAGGGGCCGTGGTAGCCCGATCGGTAGAGTGTCGGATTCGGGGCCGGAGGGTCCTGAGTTCGAACCTCGATGGTCGGAGACCCACCGTCATCATTAAAGGGGACTGGGCGACGTTAAATATGCTCGTGGTCTCAATGTCCTCCAAGTGAAACGATACCTCTGGGGGGTGCTAGCACCAGGCAGCTATTAGCTCCTGAACTAGTTCTAAATTCTCACTAACTGTTCGATCCGGTGATGGTGCTGCCATCTATCGGTATATAAAATAATGGAGGCAAGGCACTTAGTATGCAGTCCTCGACATACAGTTGTAGTCAGTTGTGACTCTGAATAGGAATAGGAATGTGTAGTTTAACGGTTGGAATGGCCCCGACGACAGCTCTGTTGTTCGATCCAGACAAGGAGCCGAGGAACCCCTGATCCTTCCTATTGATTTCGTAATGGAACTTCGTGATAACAACAGATTTAACGTGCCGCAATCACCATTGACGAGCACGGAGGATCTTCAACCGGCTGGCATCGAGTCCGGGAACCTCCATGCAGTCATGAGTTTGATGCCGCCTTACCAGTCAGGCCAACACGACCTCCGCATAATAATTTCACTAACATTTGGGTCAAGCGTTTTATTGGGCCATTCCACCACTACGAGCAGGACAGTCAGCCTATCAATTTCAAACGTTTTGTTACAGATCTTATAATTTTAATTAATAAAAAAAAGTTTTAATTAGTAAGAAACGTTCATTTTTTTAATTTTTATTTTTGATATAAAGAGACTTCTGATGCAATTGTTTTTTATTAAGTAATTTTGTTATTTAAAATTATGGAGGTTTTTATTTAAATGATTTGCATGCGTCACGGGCGAGACATCAAAACTCAACCTCTTATAAATTGCTGCATGAATTAATTAATATTTTCCCCCGATTAATATGACACTGGCGAAGTAAACAGTAGCTTTTCAAAGCTAATATTCCAATGTAAAGAAAACTTGTCACATTTTTTGAGAAATAATTATTTAAACCGTTGGAAAAAAAAAAAAAAATACGAGTAGGACCTTTCAACGAAAAGGCTGCCAAGTTATCCCGCACGCAACAGCTCATATGATTCATTAAAAAGTAATCACTTTAAGGGGTTACAGTAATTCAAAAATGATGAAACGATCAAAAAAAATTTTATTGCTTATTTCAAAACAAAAAACTATTCTGAACACAGGGGAAACGTTTCAATGCTTTAGTTCAAATATTTAAATGTTATGAGTGGTTTTAGGCCATGCTCCCTATACGTTCTTACGCAAAAGAAAAACTTCAAATTGCTTTTTTCTCGATGATGGTTTTTTGTGTTTTCATGTCATTAGAATCCCTAAGGATTTTTTTCTATTAAAGATACAGCTTTAAAGTAATACTTTTTGCAATTCGGATAACACATTTGACAAAACTGTGCATTGGATAATCATTTTATAAATTACTCTAATGTTTAGAGCATGTCAAACCTATTTATTTTATAAAAAAACTTTGATTTTTTACATGATTAATCACAGAAAATTTTCTAATGAACTCATAAGCAAATGAATGCACAGATAGAATAGAGATGATTATAGTGATCGTTTTGCAAAAAACTTTTTTTAAATTAGTGCAAAAATAAAAAAGCCTTAGGGATTTTAAGAAGTTGAAACTTTCCTCAATTTTTTGAAATTTTTAAAAAAATAGGCAATATTTTTAAATTTTGAAAATAAATTATTGATTACGAAATAAGTATGCATGTTATGGTTTCAAAGAAATATAAAATTTATTTAAATTAAAAGAAATTGTTTGAAAGGTACTGTGACCCCTTAAAAGGTAATCAACAAACTTTTTGCTAAAAAAAATCACACATACATTTGTAACTTCGTAAACTACAAAGTTTTGCTTGTAGGTTGTACCCGTTTAAGTTATTATTTTTAATGAAATATTATGTGAGTCCTACGGTGAGGGGCAAAATGAGTTTCCAATAGAATGGCCCTATACTATAGAAACAGCAACAAGAAACGAAGGAAATCGCATAGCGACATTTTTAGCCCATAAGGGCCAAAACCTCCCTGTGACATCCATACACAGCAGAAAAATCAAGTGCAGGACAGACAGAAAGATGGGCCTATGACGTCTTTCAGTTTACAGAGCGTGCATTTTGGATTTTCATTAACTTTCATTCGAAAAAGACAAATAACTATTCGACAGCGAACCTATTGCCAAGATAGATTATTCCGCCTGGAAACCGTTGTCCGGGGTGCACCATGAGGAGGTAGATCCACGTTGCAACTCATATTTTTAAATTATCCGTCCCTATTTTAAGAGTGTTATTGCATTCATCGGCGTAAAACTAAAGAAAAACTCCTAAAATAATGTATAGTTATCCAAAATTAACAAACAATAATTATAAAAATCAGTTAAAAGGAGCAATTAACCAGATGTAAACGTATTTTAAACTGAGATAAGAACCATTTAAAAAATGAATTATTAACAAAATCTAATATTTAGCAAAAACAAAGACGGAATGAGTATAAGGGACATTCGAATTATTAACCTGATTTTAAGTTAGCTTAAATTAAGAAATTCGTATTTAAAGAACCATTTCAAATGAATTCTGCTGGGGAAAGGCGCAGTAATTAAAAAAATTTTATTTTACTTTCTTACTTACTTTTTTTTTTCTTTCTTTTTTTTTTTTCATCATTTGTACTTTCGGTTTATTGTGCAAGCTTAGTTGGTTTATGCTGAAAAACACGTAAAGAACGTTAAATTTCAACGTTTCCCTATTGTTAGTATAGAATCCAAAAAGTGTTTTTTCAAATATCTCAAAACCTCATTTCTGTAGATGTTGCGCTTTACGTTCCCATGGCAGAATTGTTCATCATATTTAAAGTTATCCTGCCAAATATTGAACTATTTGAGTAATATGAGACAACATAAACTAATTTAATAATAATAATAGTATTGGAGCATTGAGTCAGAAAAATAAAATTTCTCAGTGTTTAAAAACACCCCATTTTATTTCACAAGATTTTTAGCATAAAATAATGTATGATTTTAACAACTTCAAATAAGCATTCTAGAGTAGTTTCTAATCAATGCCTCTAGACTTATTGGATAATATAATGAGCTGTGTTCAGTGGTTTCAACACATTTTGTAAAATATAAATTAGCATTATTTTACGGAATGTTAAAAATCTCTTAATTGATTTTGATCCGGACAACTAAATTAAATTTCTAGGACAATTTTCCATGGTAAGAATTCAAGTGGTTAGAAGTAGTATTTTTAAGTATTATGGTTGTCTGTGATAGTTTTTTACCTTTTTTAAAAACGTTTTAACTATGACATCTTTACCATGTTGTTGTCCGAGGCAACTGTATTGCTAGTTCAACGGAAACAATTGAGACAATGAGAAGCAAAAGGATATAAGTGGACCTCTTTCAGTTTTGAGCAAAGTGCGTTTAAAGTTCCGGTCCTATCTGCGCTTTCAAGAAAAAGTGTCTCTAAGTCATGCTGTACAACATCACCTACCAGGGCTACTAGTACTATCTCTTGTCCCAAAACAGAGGAGAGGTTCCCCTACCATTTTTACTGGTTATATGTCTAAATTTTTAGTTTAAGCACTTGCATCCCTTTTGCTTCTCACTGTCTCAATTAGCAATAAAAGTTGATCTTTCTACTAAGTTGTCAAAATGTTATTTATCACACTAATATTTACTAGGTTATAGCAAAATATGTAATCGTTTTCTATTTAAATGTGCAGAATTTGAGATTTTCACATCTTATGAAGTTTTAAAGTCTGAAAATATGCAGTTGCAAAATGAAAAAAAGAAAAAGTGATTTTGTAAGATATATAGATGTGAACAGCATATCAACGCTCTACAGACCTCATTTATACTGTTCTATCCACAATATTTTTATGACATCACCACCTGGTGGACAAACTTTCTATCACCGAATTATCAACTGTAATTGGAGCAATCCTAACCTGCCAGCGCCGTAATGCTGTTAATAGGATGTGTGTAGCCTTCACAGTTTTGCTAGGTTAAGTTCGCTCCAACTATTGCCATATTTCAAATTCTAATACGTTTTTGAACGTTCTTCTATGTCAGTGCAAATGTAGAACTCATTTCTTACAAAAGGATCTGGACTTTGCTTGAATACGCACAATAAATTGCCCACATTTTACCTGCCATTTCCAAAATCAACATTTCCTCAAGTTTTAGGATCAACAATGAATCTCTGTATAGTATTCGCTCGGACGAAATTACAAACGATAACATTTTCTTATCCATTTGTTAAAAGTACAATTTTGGTGGTTGCATCTCTAATATGGTTTACTCTAATCTCTAATACCTTTTGGCAACGTTTGAATTATTGCTCCTATTTGAAATACAGTCGGACCTCCATATATCGAAGTAGCAAATAGCCGGAAAAAATTCGATATATAGAAATTTCGATACATAGAAACGATCTTATTTTATCCTAAAAATCTCCTAAAACATTAAAATTAAAGCTAATTTTCGTGCATGAAACCCAATTTCTTATTTATACGAGCACCGAATTAAACGAAAGTTAATAACTGAAAAATTAACAGAAATTACATTTTTGTGCCTTCATACATTTTCATATTTCGGCAGTTCAACTTGATTCGCAACAGGAGGGGATTTTCGTTTTGACAATGTAATCCAATGACCAGAGAAAAATAAAATATCAATCTACTTAACTTGAATGATTTTGACTGAAGCTAAAAAGACTAGGAATGATAATCAACAGACAAAAAGGGTAATTTGAAACTGATTTTACAGTGTTACTGGTTACAACTAGGATTTGAAATAAACTTGTGGGAATTTAAGAACTCCAGAACAGAACAACGACTATCTACACACATCGCAAACCCGGATTTCTGATGAGTTTCTTAGCAACCTTTAGTAAACATAATTTTCTCCCCTAACCTTTATTTTTCATGAGACAAACGCGCGCGGTCTGAAGTGGAAAAAGAAACCTAAGAATGTCTCGAAAAAAAATCGATATATAGAGATTTTTTCGATACATAGAAACAATTTTTCTATGCAATGAACATTGAAATTTGCTGGGATTTCGATGTATAGAAAATTTTGATATGTGGAAGTTCGATATATAGAGGCTCGACTGTATTTCATTTGGCGATATTACTTCACTTATGTAGCAACTTTAATATATTGTAGATGCGTTGCTTGAACGTTATAGGTTCGAATGTCGAAAATGGAAACGTTTTTTGATTGTTGTTCGATGCAATGGCGTAGAACCAATTCGGTGTTTGTGTTTGTCACTCTGGAAGTGTTTTTATGAAACAATTTGAATGGAAATCTTTTGTCGTGAATAAAATTGTGTTACTAATTTTGATGTTATGAATATTAAAATGCCTCTTTACGTTTGTTTTCACAGGACGAAATGGAAACGACAGAACAGCCAAAGACTTGAACACCTGAGGCAACAATCCCAAGGAGTTTCCAAAGACGTAACTGGGCCTGGACTTGGGCAACCTCCTCATCCACTGGACGGACCTCTGGTGTCTGCAACCTATTATGGCGCATGCGTTGTACCTACATCCAACGCCGCTTGTCTCCTACCTCCTGGAATCTTGAGAAACGTATATGTTCCAGGATATCAAATGTAAAATAAACTCTCTTCAATGGCTGCAGAAACCTATCT